>NC_056746.1:1229731260-1229786260 GCF_019279795.1 Protopterus annectens | reverse complement strand
AGGGGCATCACAATCTAATATATATATATATATATATATATATATATATATATATATATATATATACACACATATACATAACAACACCTTTTGATTTAATTACAGCATTTCTGTCTTCTTGGGTTCACACCTGCCATCAATTAAAGATACTCTGATTAACACCAAATAAAGTTCAGCTGTCCAAGTAGGATTTCCCTGACATTTACTCCGTTGCCTGCTATAGCAAAAGCCATGGCTTACAGAGAGCTTATAAAGCATCAAAGGGATCTCATTATTGAAAGGTACCAGTCAGGAGAAGGCTACAAAAAAATTTACACAGTATTGGATATATGATGGAACACAGTGAAGACAGTCATCAAAAATATGGGACAACAGTGACGTTGCAAAAAACTGGATGTCCCTCCAAAAGTGATGAAAAAAGAGACAAAAACTGGTCATGGAGGCTGCCAAGAGACCTACAGCAACACTGAAGGAGCTGCAGGAATTTCTGACAAGTACTGGCCATGTACTACATGTGACAACAATCTCCCATATTCTCCATATGTCTGGACTGTGGGGTAGGGTTACAGATAGAAGCCTTTTATTTACACAGAAAAACATCCAGACCTAGCTAAAAATTGCAAAACAATACATAGTCTCCCAAAAGCATGTGGGAAAATGTGTTATGGTCTGATGAGATTGGTTGAACTTTTTGGCCACAATTCCAAAAGGTATGTTTGGCACAAAAACACTTTGCATCACTAAAAGAACACCATCCCCATGGTGAAGCATGGTGGTGGCAGTATCATGCCTTGGAGTTGCTTTTCTTCAGCTGGAACTGGAGCTTTAGTCAAGGTGGAGGGAATTAAGAAGTTCCAAATCCCAGTCACTTTTGGGCCAAAACCTTCAGGCATCTGCTAGAAAGCTGAAGATGAAGAAGGATTTCACCTTTTAGCATGACTATGACCACAAGCATACATCCAAATCAACAAAAGAATGTCTCCACCAGAAGAAAATTAAAGTTTTGGAATGGCCCAGCCAGAGCACAGAACTAAATCAAATAGATTATCTGTAGGGGGACCTGAAGAGGGTTGTGCACAAGAGGTGCCCTCGCAATCAGATTTGGAGCATTTTTGCAAGCAATTAAGGGCAAATATTGTCAACTCAAGATGTGCTATGCTGATAGACTCCTACCCAGGAAGACTGATTGCTGTAATTTAAATCAAAAGATGCTTCAGCAAAGTATTAGTTTAAGGGTATGCACACTTATGCAACCAGCTTATTCTATGTTTTTTATTTTTTATATTTTTCCCCTAACAGATTTATTTTTCAATTGCATTGTACAGGTTATAGGTCACATTAAAGGTGGGAACATTTTTGAAATGATTTATTGTGGTCTCATTTTTTATATTACAAAAACCTGACATTTTACCAGGTGTGTGTATACTTTTTATATCCACTGTATATATACATACATAAAATATGTGTGTGTGTGTGTGTGTGTGTGTGTGTGTGTGTGTGTGTGTGTGTATATGTATGTATGTATGTATGTATGTATATATATGTATATATATATATATATATATATATATATATATATATATATATATATATATATATATAAAATGTAGACACACACACACACACCCGCACTGTGTATTTATTGCATTACTTGTGTGTTTTAGGTCCAAAATATTTTTAAAGGCCAAAGCAGAAAGCAGGTTCTACAGTGCACAATATAAAATGTCATCCTGGCTAAAAAAATAAAAGAATGAACTAATTAATGAATAAACAGATAAGTCATGCAATGCAGTACAAAGACGAAAATGTATTATTAATAGTACCTTAGTAATATACCACATATTTGTAATGCAAGTTGCCGGTATTAAGACAAGCTACCACATCACAGTTTAACAGAACACTAAATATTAGGATAGATGTCATAGGAATGACAATCTCAGTAGATAAGAAAGGAAGAAGGTAAGTCGCTACATGTTCACTTTTATTGATACTAATAGTAAGTGTCTTGGGCAAGCTTCCTTGTATTTATTGGCAATAAATTCAATAAAGTTTGAATTGGATGACACAAACTGGTTTAAGCTTCAAATTGATGAAACAAGCAAAAACAAATAAGGTTTTTTCACCACAACTCCCCCTGAATTACATGTTTTAGTTTTACGGCCATGGTACCACTGGGTAAAAAAAAGGAAAAGCCTAAACAATTTGAATCTCTGTTAGTACAAAAACTGAAACTGAATCGACAAGTTATTGCCTGTGTAACAAAGTAACCAAGAAATTACAAACTAATCAATGAATTTTAATATATCTCTTTTGCTCTTCATCAAATGCAGGGAAACTGACAGGCTATCATTAAAAAAATGCAGGAGTTAACTCTGCAAAAAAGGCAAACTAGATGGAAACAAATGGGGATAGTTCTGTTCAACTGCAAGGATCCTCAGACGTCCTGTATGAAGACAGATTACTCTGGATGGTTCTTTCCTTGTTGGACACAGCTCAATGCTCTGTGTAAATATCTTCTGCCCGAATCAGAAGAATAATGCGACCAGAGTATACTGTGCGATAGATATCAATCTAGATCTGAATATAGAATGAATGCGTTATCTTCAAATGAATACAAAACCCTTGAGTCCTTCAGATGCTGCTTAAAATGAGGCATAGATTGTATGATATGCAACTTATCAGTTTTCCTTCATTCTAGCTTTATCTGTTTTTTTTTTGTTTATTTATGTAAAGTGCTGGACTTGAAGTACTTACTAGAGCTATTATTGAATCTTGATCTAGTCAGCGTCAGTAAGCAGAAGGTAAATTATGGAACGCCCCATTTTCTAGCTGTGTTCTGACAGTATTTTACTACTGAGACACTGGTCATGTGCAGAATATGTGGAATAACATAGTTACAGTTATGAGAAAGTAATTTACTGCCTCTCACTTAGAGGTACAGTTTTATGATGCCCTCACATAACACTGTAGCCATTTTATAACATCTCAAGAAAACTCACATTGCGGTTGTCAGTAAATGAGACTGAATCACTCTCCTAAAGTTGTTACTGTTTAGCCAGCATTTGCAGACTTTATGGCAGTAAATCTTGGCAGTCTGAAATTACTGTAACTCCTCTTATAATGTTTAATTTTTCTGGCATCTTAAGATATAACTTTGTGTTAACTGTATTATTTCTGTCTAGCTTAGTAGACGTAGTACATTTTGAGGAATGTGATTACTTATTCTTAGATAAATTAGATGGTTTATAGGAAGACAGACTAATTAGCCTTTTTCAGTCTCCCCCTTTTTTATCACTACATAAAAAGAGTTGTCTTGTATTGTAAAGTAAAAGAATATTATGATGAATTGACCACAGATTTATTACATTAAGCATATAACACAACACATAATTACACTGCAGCTTAAAACCAGGATAATAACACAAACCATTCTTTAATGCCTCTTACTGTCTGACTGGAACAAATGATGCAGGCAGAGGCAGAATGCTATCTTAACATAATGGATTTAAATCAGATTGGGGTCGAAATATAAATTGTCTTTAAATACTCTGAGATCTCAGCTGTGGTTTCCATCTTGTTCCCTGCTTGGCAAACTTTACATAATTAGTACTTATGAAATTAACTGTTCCAGCCTGGTAGGATCTTTGAGTATACGCAAGGAAAATATTGCATTCACTGTTTATAGTAAGGAATTGGATTTTCTCCATTTTAATGATATAAAAGAATATCATTTTCTATGCAAAAAATAGCAGAAAAAGATGCACATATTTAGATTTTGTTTCATGCCTGCATTGACTCTGAAATTCACACGCACACACACACACACACACACACACACACACACACACACACACACACACACACACACAAATATATATGCATAAATCTAGGTCTGTCTCTCCCTCACTCTTCCTCTCTCTCCCATTGGTTCCTTACACTTTATCAAATGATTCTTTGTCTATATTTAACTGTTATTTTTTCTTCAAGTATAAATAAGAGGATAATGCGATAAACATTTATTTTATTAAATATGTATGTTGCCAAACATGTGTTGTCTGGCATGGTCTGCGACTTTATGTACCTGGCAACTTCACACAGCTGCTAGGAACGTAAAATGATAAACCATGACCAGGCTCAGGCACGCCATCTGCACTGATGCTTGTTTTTCAGGGATCTCAAAGTTGGTGGAAAGGGGTTATGAAGTGCACAATTCAGGGTCCCTTTCTAAGATGCAGATTAAGTGATGTGACTGTGAAACAGCTGAGACCAATGGGATGACATAAGACAAACTGCTCCAGAGTATGTGCTGCTTTGACAGGCTGTAAGTGTGATCTGCATGACAGTGATTATGCACCTTTAAAGTACAGCTGCTTGATGGAACTTATGACAAAACTCACCAAAACAGCACTTGTCCAGATTGCCAGCAGATGACAGAGAGGCATATTTAATGTTCAACAGGCCCATCATCACTTCTCTGTGGGAATGTTCAGCATTTTTCACATGGTATGCATCAACTTTGAATGGTTCCTATTAGCACCTCATGCATGACTGCAGGCATTTGAAACACCTACAGCTGTAGTGTGGTCTGCACGGTAGCCCATCCCAGCAGTTTCACATTGCTGTGTGAAGCCATTATTACCACTGACATCATAAGTTACCTTAGTCTCTGCATCTGCATTGGCAGATTCCTGCTGCAGCTATGCTCAACACTACCTCTCTGTCCAACACAACAGTTGCCATAACAGCAGTGGTGGCTCCATCTGATCTTTAGACAGGTTTTGTGTCCTGTATGTTAGTGAGTGTGCCCAGTTCATTCACATGTTTATTTATGGCTGTCCACATGGACATTGCTGAGGTGGGCACTGTGTTCTGACTTGCAGTTAATGTGCCCGCATCACTGCAGATCCCAAAGGACAGCTGACAGCCAGGGTAACACTCACATCTGTAATGCATACAGTAGAGGATGCTAATGACAGATTCAACAAGTATATACAATACTATATAACAAACATTGCAAAGCTGAATAATATTGCACTGCAGAGTCTGCACATTACCTGCATAATGCCAAAGAGTGCTTTAAAAATATGAACCTATAATATGTCACCAAACAGCATTCTCATCATCTTTATAAAATGCTAGCATATGGCATGCATAGCACATCCCTAACACCAAGTTACCCCCAGCCCATGTGAGCTATATTCATGATGTTTTTAATGTGTTCATTGCTTTTCAATAATCTGTGCAGTAATTGTATGCTTACAATACAAATGTTGGAGTCTTAGCTGCAAATGGGTCATGTGCTAAATTCCGGTGTGGTTAACTGGTCTTATCAAGTACTACAAATATAAAAGCCAAATAAATAAGAGATTATCAATAAAGGCTTATATAAAAGATCTGGAAGTATGATAGTTGCTGCAGAGTGGCAAGGCTGGGTGCTAAAGCTACTGCGGTACAGGGTTTGATTTCCACGAGCATTATTTGCCTAATGTGTGGCCTTGAACAAGTCACTTAACTAGACTGTGCTTGAGGAAAACTGGGAATTTGGGCTAGGCTCCTTAACTGTCCACTGTACTGCAAGTCTACACATACGATCACTCCTGTGAAAGGGCACTGCTCTCTTCTATGTTACTATTTCCAAAGACGGCATTTTTAGAATACATTTTCAACAGTTGTGATCATCTTCTGTGGTGTAGGCTGCGAATCATTTTGCCATTCCATTAGTTATAATAGCATATCTTGCATTAGTTATAATAGCATATCTTGCATTTTTATGTAGCCTCATTACTACTTAACCTTCTAGAATCTCAATATTTATATTGTCATTAATAGTACGATCGGTGCAGCATGGTTTGGTGATATTAACTGCACAATACATGGACTTTGGTATACATGTAGAGAACCACCAATGGTAAGGCATGGAAATTTGGTATGCAATGATATATGCTGAGACACACCAATAGGAATTTGTGTGTGTGTGTGTGTGTGTGTGTGTGTGTGTGTGTGTGTGTGTGTGTGTGTGTGTGTGTGTGTGTGTGTGTATGTATGTATGTATGTATATATATATATATATATATATATATATATATATATATATATATATAATGGTTCTACATTTCTTGATTGAAATTTCACAATCTTGAACAAGAAACATAGAAACCCACTTAACAGAAGTAAACCCATTATATATATATATATATATATATATATATATATATATGTATACACACACAGACACACATACACACACACTATAAATGAATGTAAGGGTATTCTTGTTTAACAGTAGTTTGCTGCATAAGAAATGAAAAGTTCAGACTTTCAAACAAATTATGTAAGCAAAGATAAAATCAAGGAAATCAGTAGAATAATTAGATTAGACATAAGATACCTGTTATCACGTTATGCTGAATAATTACAAGAGAACTGAGAAGACACATGATTTGAAAACCTAACAAATTATCAACATTTTAGACTGAGAAGTAGTTATCACAGGAAATATTTGAGGCATGTACCCTTTATGGAATTATGTAAGCTTATCAAAGTAGAAAAATAGACCTGTTTTGGGAAACTCTCCAGAGGACATACTGAATCTTAAGTATAGTTGTACATTGTAAGAATATAGGTAGCCATTGATATGTGATACTACAGATTTTGCCGAGTTTTTAATAGGGGAGAGAAAACCAATATAGATCTGAATAATTTCTCCTCTTTTTGAGATCTTCTTTAAAAATAATATAGTATGTGCAATTCTGAAGAGGTAAAACATTGTGTTGGTGTGGTGCAGTTTATTGTACTTGCCAAAGACATTATCCAGCACAGATGGCCATTGCTGACATAGCAGCTGGCATGAATATCCAAGGTGCAACTCCTCCACTCCCAGTACATGATATCATCCATTTGTGAATTACATACATAGTTTTGTATCGGGATATTTGCATAAATCTCTGTCAGTATTTCTTCATTTTCTTGCATTCCTATAAGTATTGCTTTTCATGTTAATGAATTTTTTTTCTTAAAAAGGTAGCTTCTGCATGACATTTGTGACACTTCAGAAATCCTTTCCAGGAATTTTGCTTGACATAGCTTAGACTATTTTGCCCTGTGAAATGATACTCCTTCATGGTAGTGTGTTAGCATATCTTTGTGGAAATCCCACTTATGGTGAGCAAAATCCGTCTGTAGTACACCATCTGTATTATAGTTTAAACAATGTCTTGGACAAAAAAATAAAATAAGAAAAAACAGCTATTTGGAATAGGTATGAAACTGACTGCCGTTCTAATTTTGGGGTAGTCTTTATCATACATTTTAAAGTAATCTGTAATTCTTCCTTGTTACATAAGCCTTGTATTTTTTTTTAAAAAAAAGTTTCAACACCTAGGTCTGAGATAAAGCGGCTCTAAGTAAATGCATTTAGATATACATAGCATATTGTCTAAATATGTCACTGCTGATGGAATATAGTTGAGTATGGTTGGATTTGTTATCTTTTGACATTCTTTTTGTCAAGACTAGCTAAACAAACAGAAATCGAATGGCATCTTTCTGAAGTTTCACTTTAGCATCCTCGGTGCAACTTACATTCTCTTTTCTAATATACAAACACTGAACATGCCAAACCTGAGAAGAAGGTATAGAAATAGCACTGAAGCCTTGTTTGGTGTGTGCTAGGCTAGTAGAACCAATGATAGGTATACAATAATGAATCTTATTTGTTTTCCCATCTGTAATTGTGATTTTTCTGGACTTCTTATTTTGTCTTCTTTCACTTTGTCAAGTATTTTCCTACCAAAGTGTATCTGAGTAATATAAATTAATTAAACAGGATTTTCCGAAGGGTTTTATAACTTACCCTGGAAGTGTGTGTGTATGTGCATGTACGCATGTGCATGTGTGTGTGTGTGTGTATATGTATATGTGTGTGTGTGTATATATGTGTATATATATATATATATATATATATATATATATATATATATATATATATATATATCATAAAGACAGAGCAAGACAGAATATGTGCAAAGTGGATGTAGCTTAAATGGTATGAAGGGCTTAAAAACAAGGTATGTGGGGCATTGCAAATCACATAGTATAGAGTTAAAGATCTTTTGATGGCATAATGTTGGAAGTGATAAAATGTACTTTTTTAGTGCACAATAAGCGAGCCACATTGTAAATATTTCAGTATTTATCCATTTTTGCTTTGTAGCATTCTTTCATTTTGATGCCTAGGCTATTCTCTTGGTCAAATCACCTTTTTCATTAAGGAAGATAGCAGAATAAAGTTAGTTAATGGAATATAGTAGTCTAAACTTGTAAAAAAGAAAACAATCAATCTGCTTTGTGTTCTCTGTCTTTGCCACAGAATACACTAGCAAGAGATATGTAAATCACTTCACTAAACTCTGGAGGGATTAATTAAATATGATCCTTAAAACGCTCTGAATTGTGTAGTCTATGAGCAATGGATGGTCCCCTCTTCCAGTCCATAACCGTAGTCAAATAATTGGCTTACCTGCAGTGGCGGCTGGTGACTTCAAATCAAAGGGGGGGCTGCAGAAGATGGCTGAATGGGTGGGGTAAATGGGAAGGGGTGTGGCCAACTAGAAAGTGGAGGAGCTATGCTCAAAACCACAAAAACTGTAACTACTCTGCCCTGGGTGCCAAACCGTCATTATGAGAGTCCAGTCAAGACTAAATGAAGTGTAGAAGAAAAAAATATTCGTCCTGTTCCATAAACACACAACACCGAATGAAATTTGATGACCTTTATTAAATTTCCATAAACATGATCGTTAACCAATAGTTCTAAATTTCAACCAAAACATGACACGGGTGATAATACCCATGGAAGAATACATGAAATAACCATAAGGGCAGTGAAACCACTCATCCTTGATAAGCAGCGTCCCCCACTTGCTCACTTATCCTTGCACTAACGAGGCAGAGTTCACGCTCACCTTCAATTTATTGAATTACACCACTATCCATATAAGCAGCTCAGCTTGCTTATTAACTGTTCCACCAGAGCAACTGCTCACTTTCCTTCCAAACTTATTGAATTGCACATCCATCACCAGAGGGGGAACAGAATAGGGCAAACCTGCCCCTCCTTTTCGCCCACCAGCCTGTTTCCCCCTCTTTTCACCAACTCTTCCATCCTAAGGCCAAACATCATTTAGTGTACCCATTTCTGAATTTCAACTAGATCATAAAGACCAGCCCTCATCTGCAAAGAAACACAGCAGACTGTGCCTTTCTTAAGCCTCCCTCATAGACAGTACCCAAATCCTGAACTATCCTCTAAAATACCTGCATACCTGAAAAAAACCCACTATCCCAAACCAGTGTAAAATCAACTGTGCTTCAATGAACCCAGATAAAGTAATATGTACCACACCCGATCAACAAAATTCATTACCTTTCACCTCAGTTTACTGCAAGGATTGCTCCCTCTAACTAACCTCTACCACCTCACTGCATACCACTCAGATTACTAAAACATCTGCTGCAACCAAAGTCAACTACATGCCATCATGCCACATTGCAACCCCATGCATCACCCAATACAATAATACTAAACGAGCTCTCCTTAATGCCAAAGCAATAACAATTCTGACTCCCCGTCACTGCCAACCAAATTAGTGTCATTAACTCCTGTTATCTAGCAATCCTGCCATCACACTAATTATCTCTTATAAGCAATAAAAGAGCTCAGCAGTCATCATGGCATTCTAGCAACTCAAAACAAGCTATACTATTTCATTATTAAACCCAATTGCATACCATCATACCAATGAGATCTCTTTAATGCAGGTGCAATATCAATCCTGACATTAAACAAACTAGCCTTTACAACATGAAATGATTTAACAACCATCATTATGGCACTGTTCAAACGCCATCAGCCCTGTAATTCCATATAGGCAACTGAACCATAGTCCCCCAACAACCCCAATGAACCTCCTACACCAGCTAACATAAACATCAAAAGTAAAATAAATACTCCATGTCCCTTCAATCATCTTCCCTCACACAAGCCACTGACTCAGCCCTCCAGCTTATAAACCTTATCACATACATAGCCAAAGTGACGAACAGGCAAAACGACTGAAAGAAAACCCTTAGTCCCTCCCTGATGTTAACCCAATGCCCCCAAAACCAGACAAGGGCAATCTCCAGCTAACCTCAACAGCAGCCCTATCCTGGATCACGAACCTTCCTGTCATCCCTCCGACTATCCAATACGAGAGTAGCACCTAAGAACCATCCTTGCCCTTGCTGGCCCTCACCTTTCCATAATGACTAACCACAGCCATAACAAATGCCACAAATATACCCCCAAACCCCACACCTATAAACATATAATCAAAATACAAATCCCTATAACCCACTCTATCCATATGCCGCAAGAGTGTGTCAAAGAACTAAGCCACAAGCAACAAACAACAAAAATTGATAAACTACATCAACTATTAACCCTACCAAAGTAACCCACTCAAATTGGTCAAAATAAATAAAGTCCTACATCTGCAAGAAATCACCACTGCCTCCAACTGTAATGTGCCTTAATGACCACTGAATAAAATTATCTACTATCCTATAGCCTCTCCAGAACTCAAAACATCCACAAAACAAAAACCATTACCTTTCAAGTCCATTTCCATCAGGGCATTGACTGTTACTCACTCAGCACTCCATCTGTGACCTCTATGTGCCCACCCAAGTGATCAGGACACCCAATTAAACATGCATCCAAATTTAAACATGCAGAAAAAACATTCTAACTATGACGACCAGCTACCGTATGTCCTCTATATGTCTTCCTGTACAAATATATAGCCAATATTAAGTAACTAACAACTTACCTAGGAGTACCCGGCGAAACCCACACAAACGCAAGCAGGGCATGCATAGCCCACAAAACTGCACCCCCTAGAATTGATCTGGAAAACTTCTAGCTGTGAAAATACACAAAACGCTGCACCACTGCAGCCCATGATGGTTAAATAATAGAACTTTTAATTCTGCCATGTATCGTACATTATCCTGTATCACAAATCAAACAAGGTCATAAAACATTAATACTTATTCTAAAGTAAACAAAAAGTTGGTTATGCTTAATCAATTGACAGTCATGAGGTTCTTCTCCTTCCGGACCACTGTGCTTGTCTTTAAACCCATCCATTTCTGATTACTCACCCAATGACCCCATCACTTAATTCACACCAAAGCATGATCATCTGCAAATTTACTGCATCTCAGCACTGGAGTCCAGCACACCATCATCTATAAAGAAAAGGACAAAATTAAACTCTCTAATAGGAACGAGAAGGCTCCACATTATACCCACCTATTTTAAACTACAGCCAGAGTGTTCCAAGACCCCATCTGCAAGAAAGAAAAAGGCATGTAAAACATCCAAAATACATAACACATTCTAAGACATCTTCAAGGACAACCTATCCTGCCAACCCGGGAAGGAATGTACCACCGACATTCCCATTTATGACAAAGTAGCCATAACTAAAGCAATGCTTCCTATTACCCTATCAAATACCCAAGATAAATTTAACTACCAGTGGACTATATTAAAAGTAAACCCCACACCTAAAGGGACCTATCCCTATCCACAAACCAGGTAACTTTACAATTCCAGACCACCAAAGCTGTTAAACATGCTACACCTAAATAAATCCCAATCCCTCAATGACATACAGTCCAGGGATCTAAACCCTGTCATCAGCCTCTTTGGCCCTCTTCAAAGGAACCTTGATTGAATGGGAGATAGGAAATTCACCCCAGGTATCACATCAGTCACCCTGCTAGACCGGGGTCCAGGGAAACAAATAATATGAAAGGAAAAGTGCTTCGCCCAACTGACAATGGCCCCGCCTAAAACCACATCCACAGTGGAACCTCCTTTTCCACCAAACGTACCAAGCACTACTCTTATGGCGTATAAATTGCCAACACAACAGGATTTGCTTTAACATTTTTAAAATAGAAATTAGGACTGATGTTGGAGAGAAGAAAAGTTGTCTTTATTCTTTTTGAAAAGGCCAATATCTGTGTCATTCCCATTAAACAAATACATACGATTATGAATGGTTCCTCGTTAAATAAAACCGCTAATGACTCTTGTGAGTTAGCAGCTAATGACTCTTGTGAGTTAGAAGTATCAGATGTAAGACTTCCTTTATTAATGCTCTTTTGTTTCAATGTGTTTGTGTAACAATGCTAGAAGTGAGGGCAAAAGGTTAATGAGTACATACAGGAGAGTTCATGCCAAAAAACTGGCGTTGCTTAGCTGCCATGACTGTGGCTAACTGTGCTACACTAGCAAGCATGTATTCTGAGACTATGGACAGAACAGTTGCTGCCCTTTTCTAGGCAATGACATGTGATGATGACTTAGAATTGTAAAAATGCTACTTTCTCATTTTATAAAACATGCATTTTAATGTGAATGTATTTAAGCTGACAGGGGTTCAAATATATTAAAATAATGTCATAGTTGCATGATAATACTGCAGCAAATTTATAACCAGTAAAATATCATATGACATACTGAAGTCAGTTCTGTAGATTTAAGCACTTATTCCCAGAATAAATGTTAATCGCTATAAATAAATGAAAAATTGTGTCTCGTGTGAAATGAGAAAGTCTTTCCTACAGCTGAATTTAAAATAACGCACATAGTTACAGAAACAGGATCACATAAATGGTAGATTCCTGTCATCCCTGTAAAATTTCATATTATTCCCAATATTAAACCAAGTTAGTAGTCTTGCAGTTTTGAAGATTTCGTTTTTATTTGCAGTGAATATTATAACCTACCATGCATTCAGAAAACATGACTTTTAATATTTTAGCTGTATTTTTGTTTGTATATGACAAAAAAAAGAAATATGAATACAAATGACATTAACATACATACATACAGCAGTTTATTAGGTCTAAATGTAGATATTTGGTGTGTCATGTCATTTAAAGTTAGAGATTTCTTAGGAAAAACATATCACGTGGTTCTTTACAACAAAAAGACACAGTATTAATTAATAATGTCTGTTGTTATTTTCCACTGTGCCTGGCTAAATCCAAACATGCAGGGTTGTAGTGTTTCCTGGGTCCCACAGAGCATTACCGTACCTCAGCTGGAGCCTGCAAAAAGCCTTTATATATATATATATATATATATATATATATATATAAAATGTGTGTGTATACACATTATTTCTCCCTGCATGCACTTTCTACAGGTAAAAGCACTACTCAAACCAAGCAAACACACACAATCTCATACTCTGGGCAATATCACACCCACCCCAGAACAGCAAGCCTTCAGAAGAAGGCCAGTGAAAACCATGCAACCACCATTTTCTAAACAAACCCTGACTGCGTCAGTTGAGCGGAAAACCTCAACCAGTACCTAGGGCTGAGGAACAAGCCAAACAAAGGGTTGCAAAGTTTCCTGGGTCCACAGAGCGCCCAACTCCAAAATTTAACAATAACCACAGCTTTACTTCAGCTACACAAACAGGGTACTTCTTCACCCACACCAACCCCTGTCAGACTACCACTGTGGCAAAATCTGTTACCATCTACACCAGCACCGAGTGAGAGCAAGACATGAGACAAGTAAAGAAGTTCTTGATTTTAAAATAAATGACTCCCAGGTTGCATAGTTAATGTCCCTGCCTGCATAACGTGAAGTCCAAGACTCCATCCTTCCTCAAGCACCTTCTTATTTTACCTACGTTATTTATATATTTTTTTTTTATTTATTTTTTTTTTTTTATAATTTACACCTCAAGACAGTCCCAAGGTCCCATGCAAACACCACAGAGAGAGCATACTGACATAAAGCAACATCGCAGGAAAACACTGTCATGAGGGAAGGTAAGTTGTTACTACCTCAAACTACAATCCATGCAGCGGGAGGCAAACTATGGGCCTGGACTTAACTGTAGGATGTATCAGAATTTGAAATTATGCGGCAAACTGTGACCTGAGAAAGCAGTGTTAGTTCCAGTCAATCCGCCCTACTCTCTCCCCATCCAATACTGAAGACAACCTACTAAGCCTCCTCCTGACCTACTGAAAATCGAAACATTTTCGCCTTTTTTTTTTTTTTTTTTTTTTTTTTTTTTTATAAGCAGACTGCAATCGGATCCTTGCTCACTGGCTCTTAATGCAGGCCATGTAAGGGAACATAAAATGGGGGGTGGGAGACAAAGGCCTACATAGTGCATTATGCAAAATCCCTATTATTCCAAGCTACACGCCAAAATAAAACGCTGCTCTGACAGGACTATTAATTTGCGCTACAAGCATGCTGATCACCAGTGTTGCAAACTTATATTTTACACTGGTGAGAAGAACTAAGTAGAAAGCACCAAAGTGCTTAAAAGCTGTTAAACCTCAGCCAGACAACAAAATAGTTAAAGCAACCTAGTTACAAAGCAAAGGGAAATAGCCATCCAGCCCAAGTGCTGTACATGAACCATCTAACTGACATCCAGGAACCCCATGAACCAATTATCCATGGGGTGAAAACCACAAAGCAATCACCGATTTCTAATGCAACCTGCATCCCTATCCCTATCCCTGATTCCAAGATAAAAAAAAAATTATATCTGTAATTTATAGTAATACATACGTCATATACACTGACCACCTGCCACCAACCAGTACTCCGCAGCCTACCTTCCTCCTAAAATACCTACAGGTTATCTGAGCGTACCTTGCCTTAGAAAGTTCATGCCAAAATCTGACTTATACTTTCATTACACTTGACAAAATCCTCTAATCCCTTCCCTATTCCTACCTTATTTCCTCCTAATGTCCCTCCCTCACACACAACCTTATCCTACCCTTATTCTTTTAATCCCTCCTATCTCATGTACCTAACACCACTGAAGATATCCCAGGACAAAAGGGTCTGTTCCAAACCTCATTTCAATGCATTGGCTGCATGACAGCTTACTTAATATCTAGAAGGAAACAAAAAGGTTGTGAGGCATGAAAAAATAAATTACTTTTTAAATACATTACAGGAATGCCAGTCAAAATCAAGCATAAGAAAAACAAGCAGCACTCAACTCAAACAACTTCTCCTTGCACTGCAGTTCTAATTATAATTTATATTCAGCTTTATTAAAATAGCAAGTAACATGCTGAAAGTGCAATCTCTGTGATACCCCCACTTGTAAAAATGTTTCTTATCCAAAAAAGACCTGCTTCCTGACAACTGTCTGATCATGTTTTCCCCATGAAACAAGTAAAGTAAAAAATGAAAAGCAAACAAGAAACAAGCGCAAGATACATTGCTTAAAGGATTACTGCACAAGTTATAGACCACACCTGAAAGATTGGCATTCTGTTTAATTTACAGGTAAAGTCTGCAAAGATGACTGCAAGTCTCCAACAAATGTAATGAGCTTCTTAAAATAATGTAATCCTGTCCTTTATTAGAAATACCCAAGGCTTATATGTTATCTAGCTATGTAAGTATTCTCTGCATGACAACAACAGAAAGGGTTTCAGTTGTTGGCAATTCTTTAACAGTATGCTTATTAAAGCTTACTTGCATCTTACAATCTCAGACAAGCTTACCTGATGGTCATTAAAGCATTGCTACTTAAACACAGGGCAACAGGCACTTTCTGAATAATAATCATAAATCAACAGTATAAAAATATGACAGAAACCAGAACATTCTGCAAAATCAAGGACAGATGAAAAGCCACTGTGGTACTTGTGTTCTACCTTGGATGGGGGGATACTCTGCACATTTACACTGCATAACTTCTCCTTGCCTTGCTTGGACACATCCAGAGTCACTACAGTGGGGTGCAACAAGTATGTCACAATTTGAAATGTCTTTGGCTGACTGTGATGGCCCTGATACATTTGTCATACCTCTCAACCTCAGAGCAAGAAATCTGGACAAAGCCATAGATAGAAGTAGGACAAAGGCCCAAAAATAAGGACACTTTTTAAATATTGCTCTTATAAACTCAGATAATAGAATAGCAGGTCTTGCATTAGTATGAATTTTCTGAAGGGTATGAAATCTGAAACTCAAATGTCTGTCATTATTTTTCTAACTTCAGTCTTTAATGATTTGCCACTAATTTGCCAAAAAAACACAATTTTATAAAGCACGGACCAAAAATGTGATGCAAAAATATAAAATAGCCACACATTACATCTGGGAATCTGTCAAATAATGGACACTTTTTTAATATTAGTACTAACTTGAGCAGCTGACAAAATAAAAGCATCTACATGCATTTCTGAAGTAAAAGTAATCTGTAACTCTGATTATTACAATTATTTATTAATTGTAAACCTTCCATGTTTTCTTCCAAAATTGCCATTTTGCAGAGGAATTATTAGGGGAAAAGCAACATTTTCAGCCAAAATTGGGGACAGTTTGGATATGCCTAATTCTATAAAGCAATTTATTTGCACGTACCTCTCAACCTGTTAATGCAGGAAATCTAGACAAGGCCAAATATGAGTCAGTTGATAGAGTAACAGGTCTTGCTTTAGCATGCATTTTTCTGAAGGTTATGAAGTCTGAAACTCAATGTCTGTCATTATTTAGTGACTTAATTCCTAAATGATTTGCTAGAAAACCACAAATTTTATGAGGAACAAACCAAAAATAAGAAGCAAAAAAAAATCTATTCATTCTGCAAAAATCTGGACAGTTGAGAGGTATAGTTCAGCCGGGGCTGTCTTTGAGTTTGCCGCCCTTCCCCCTTACAAAATCATGGTCGAATGGAGCCTCCCCCCTGCAGCCATTCCAATGAATCATTAATTGGCTACTTCACCCCATTTACCATAAACACTAATGTGCATACTGCTTTACTTCTGTGATGATTTGGACTTCATTTGAAAGTTAGATATCTGCTAAACAAAGCAATGCAGCCTCACAATGAAAGCAGACTTGGCATTAAAACTTCTCTGCCCTTGAAACTCACATTCATTGAAACGGCATTGAAACCCACATTCAAAGAAAATACTATTTGCCAGTGTCAGATAACTTTGGGCTGTTTTCAAATCACAGGCCCCTTGCACATGAAACATACACATGCTCTTTGATACACCTTCCTGATTGTATTAAATTATATTCCTTGTACAATGCAGTACAGTTTTAGAGGGCATTTTAAATTTGTTTTGAACATTTTTCCAGTAAACAATGAAACAAAATGCATGCACCAATAATGACAAAACTGCCCAGTTCAGAACATTTCCATCATAAAAGTCTATTCAAACTTCTACAATCCACCAGTATCAGTAAATATGCACAATCTCTGCAGAAGTAAAAGTCATTTAAATAATTCCACATTAAAGAGATCTGTAACTAATAAAAAAACTCTATTTCATTTTCTCTCATATGTTGCTTTTTCTCTGATTTTTTAATCTCAGCTTAAACTTACTATTAGACTCTGTGCAAATTTATCTTGTGTACAGTCTGAACAATGTACAGCATTCTCATGTTACTATTGTATATATTCTATGTTTTGTTACTGCCTATGCTTGGAGCTTTTCTCCCTGGGCCACTACTGAAAATGGACATATATCCAGTTAGACTAGCCCGATCAACAAATGTAAAATAAATAAACTAATGAAGAGGTTGCTGCTAGCAAACAACTTTTATATTTCATTGTTTCATCTACAAATAAAGTGCCTGTTGCCCTTGAGGAATAAATTGCCTATGTTATTCTAAAAAAATGATAAGCTGGTAATATTGCAATAGGGAATGGATGGCAAACATAAAAGGTTCATAGTTACTAGGTAGCTTTGCCAAAAAGAACTACAGCATCCACCCCCTTTGCAACACAGTACAGTATCAGCAATGCATCTGCCTACTGTGGGAGTAGAACCCGCAGCCTTCTGCATCAAAAGCAAGTATACTACCTGTTGTGCAATTAAAAATGCAAGCAGACTCAGCATAAGCAGCACTAAACTTTTGCTCCCCTGCAGCTCTCAGCTCCTTGTAAAATCTACTCAGCACTCAGCTGCATCTCTGAACTTTGAAGCAGAAGAAATCTGGAAAAAGTTATAATTTACTGGGGTGGGGCACAAGCCCAAAAACCAGGGACACATTTTAAACATTGCTTGTATAATGTTGGAAAGTTGCTAGAATAAAATGCTGGGTTACCACCATACATTTCACTGCCAAGTCTTGAACCCAGGACCCTGTGCAAAACAGTCAAAGCAACATACCACTATGCCAAATCAGCTGTTTTGTGAAAGAGAGGAAGACTTGAAACATAAATGGCTACCATTTAGCGAATTCAGTTCTCACCATAGCTGTCAGCCTCTTAGCACAAAACACCTGGACAAAGCCAGTAATGGGGAAATACAGCCCCCAAACATATTCAGTAAATTCAGTTCTTACCATAGTTTTCAACTTAAGCACAAAAAACCTGGATGAAGCCAATAATGGGGGAATACAGTCCCAAAAATGGGGACAAATTTCAAATATCCATCTTATAAACTTAGAAAATTGCTAGAATAAAAGGTTTTGTGTTACCATGTACTTTCTGAAGAACATGACATCTGAAATTGAAATGCTTGTCATTTTATTTAACATTTGTTAATCAGGAAAGTCTGACTTGGAACAAAAGTCAATTTTCAGCAGAGGTCCAGGGAGTAACACTCCAGTCACATGTCTTTGTAAGAAGGGAGGACACCAGAGCACCCAGAGGAAACCCACGCAAACACAGGGAGGACATGCAGACTCCCCACAGAAGGCACCCCAGCCATGAATCAAACCAGAGAACATGTAGCTGTTAGGCAGTAATGCTACCACTGCACTACTGACTGTGTAAAGGCACAAAACTACAGAAACCACAGATTTTATGAGGAACAGAACAACTATGAGGTAGAAATCTACATTTTTTTATGAATGGTGGTGGGTAGGGAATTCAGGATCTTGCCACCTTCATAAGAACTACAGTCATATGGCATGATTTGCTAATGATTTTATAGCATTAAATATTTGGTGGATGTATTTCTCCAGCAGGCTGCCATTCATCCAACTTTTTTTTGCTGAAAACTGTATGTGCCGACATTCTGTCCTAGCCTTGCCAATGTGGTTTCATGGCCTATAATCAGATCATTACTTTTTTCACATGCTTATTACCTAGGAACAGTTAGTAGTTTCAGACTCAAGCCACTTACATCCATCTACTTGCATTAATCAATTCTACTAGTTTAAATGCACACTGAAATCATGTAAGATGAATCATCCTAAATAGACTGACTGTGGATTTACTCAGTGGTGTTTTTCCTGTTGCTATCCAGGTTTCTAGGTAGAATTCAACTTACTTATCTGCTCCCAACCTTAATACATTTCCTTGCCAGAATGTTTTTATTTCCACTTTTCACCTATTCTCCCCACCAGCTTGTGTTGTACACTTTATCCATCCTTCCCACATTATCTTTTTTTCCCTCTTTTAATGTTAAGCTAATCTACTGTATTTGATTAGTGTTCACGTGATTTAACCAAATGCAAATACTTTCATTGAACAGTTTCATGATCTTTCTATCAAATTTCACTGTTTTTATTATTAAAATGGATACTTTCCACATGTGCATGAGTGCACACACTTTGTTACAAAGTTCAGTATTACTCTGTTTTTTGCTGTGACTACAAATTTATCTGTTCTTTAGCATTAGGCACTGATAATGAATGCTAAAATATTGGTATAAGCTATACTCTGCTGCATACATTTATCGCTGATAATCACGCTTTGTATTCCATAATGCACCTGCATCTGACACACAATGCACAGTAACTAATGCACCTTGCAGACCTTACTTAGCCCTGAGTTAATGGATGTTTTGTCCCTTGGTCCTCTGTGAAAAGTGACTTAACCCATTAGTTAAAAAATGTTATGAATAAATAAATATGCTGCATTTACTGTCATTATTTCTATCATTAACTTTTCATTGTAAAAGGGAAAATGCCTTTCTCCCTTATAAGAAAATGACTTCATAACAAAGATAATATGACTGAAGAGCATGATGCTAAGACATTGTTAACTTTAGAGTCTCTCTCACTTAACTTTAGAGTCTCTCACACACGCACACACACCCTTCTCTTGCAGTTGCATACCTGAGAGCATGTTTGTGCAGTAAGGTCCGTACAACGAGATCAAGTCCTTCCTGTAACATCCATTCAGTAAGGTCCATTGTAGGAGAGCAAGTCCATTCAGTAGAAAAGCCCGCGTGGCTCGTCCTAGTTCTTCCCGTGAGAGAAGAGCAAGCAAGCTGGGTGCTACCCAGCCTGCGGATGTTGCAGTCCGATCCCCTTCCAGTCTATGCAGTTGTAACTGCATAGACTTCTGGGATATTAATGCTGAATGCTGTCTTCCTAATCCAGACTGCTGGTGAAATGGTTTGGATTCTCTGTGCATGCTCCAGACTGGTTCACCAGCAGTCCGGATATCAGAAATGCCGAAAGAGCACATACACGACGTTCCATGACTCGTGTTTTTTTTTTTATTTCGTTTCTGTTATGTTTTACAGTTGGGGGGCTGCAGTGCTGCAGCCCAATAGCATGAGCCACCCCTGCTTACTTGTTTCTCTCATTAGTTATCCCATTTCTACACCTGTTTCTTCATTGTATTGCTGTGTCATTCTGTACTTAATGATGATATTTGTATATGGCATTTAATGAACTTTGAGAGCCATGTAGGAACAAGTCATTTATTATAATCTTTTCAAAGGGGATAAAAAACTCTTTGACAGCAAGCTGTACACGTTAAATGCATGAACATGCCTTTCACAAATCTTTAAATACTGTTTGTTTTCTGACAGAAAGCTGTACATGTCAAATGCATGAACATGTCTTTGGCAGATCTTTGAATGGTGCTTGTTTTTAAAAAAATTCTACATCGTTCCATGAGCATTATTCTTCTCAGACCCCTTTATAATGTTTTGCTTGTCTGTTATGCATGGAGCAACAACTTCATCCCCCTTGCACTTTTTATTGACTTGAAAACACCATTCAATAAATTTCCTCACTGTCTAAAACTTTTTGTTCCTGAAGTATATATATGCAGTCATATTACATACATTTACTGTCTCTCTGTTGGTATTTTACTTTAACTACTTGAAGATGAATAGTAATTTAATATGACTAGCTTTTCACATGTGCTATATATTCTATAAATGATGACAGCTTTATCTGTAGACAGAATGAATTAGTTCACTGGAGATCATAAATTTCCAGCTGCTGCTTCTACGTCTTCTGAGTGTTTTCATGCCAAAGTTGAATATTTCACTGTAAAGCCATATTTGCAGCCTCCATTTAATATTTAGACATGCTAGCAGACAATGCAAGATTTAAGTGCATTTCTGTTGTGCAAGTTTAGGATGCAGAGTCTTACATTTGTTGAACCAGCTTTAATATGAAAATCACCATCTTTATACAGTTCACTGTAAAGAAAGTCAGTTCAATTTCTTTATGCATCAAGCTGTAAACCAAAACATTTATATATATATATAAATACTGATATCAGTATGTATTACAGTGAAAAAGTACAGTGTCACAATAGATTCTGAATATGTTAATGAGCCATTTCCTGTGGTTAAGAGGTGCAAGGTTAGATTCCCTCAGCCTCCATTGCCCAACTGTGTACTCTGAGCAAGTCACTTTACCAGACACGGCTCCCAGACTGAGTGTGAAAAAGGTCTACGGTGATCACTGTTCTACCCCAGAAAAATACACACACACACACATATATATATATATATATATATATATATATATATAAAACATTACTTCTTCTTTCAGCTGTTCCCATTAGGGGTCACCACAGCAGATCATCTGTTTCCATTTCTTCCTGTCCTCTTCATCTTGCTGTGTCACACCAACCACCTGCAAATCCTCTCACCATATCCATAAACCTTATCTTAGGCCTTCCTCCTTACCTCTTACCTGGCAGCTCCATCTTAGCATCCTTTTTCCAATATACCCAGCATCCTTTCTCAGCACAAGTCCAAACCAATGCAGTTTCGCCTCTCTGGCTTTGTTTCCAATCCGTCCAACCTAAGCTGACCTAATATACTGATTCCTAATCCTGTCCATCCTCATCATACTCAATGCAAATCTTAATATCTTTATCTCTGTCACCTCCGGCTCTCGCTCCTGCCTTTTTGTCAGTGTCACCATCTCCAACACATATAACATAGCTGGTCTCACTACCCTCTTGTTGACCTTCCCTTTCACTCTTACTGGTACCCATCTGTCACAAATCACTCCTGACACTCTTCTCCACCAATTCCACCCTGCCTGTACACTCTTCTTCAGCTCTCTTCCACACTCGCCATTACTCTGAATTGTTGATCCCAGGTATTTAAACTCATCCACCTTCACCAACTCTACTGCCTGCATCCTCACCATTCCTCTATCCTCCCTCTCATTCACACATATATTCTGTCTTAGTATTGCTGACCTTCATTCCTCTCCTCTCTAGAGCACATCTCCACCTCTCCAGAGTCTCCTCAACTTGTTTCCTACTCCCACTACAGATCACAATGTCATTCACAAACATCATAGTCCACAGGGACTCCTGTCTGATCTCATCTGTCAACCTGTCCTTCACCACTGGAAATAAGAAAGTTCTCAGAGGTGATCCTTGATGTAATCCCACCTCCACCTTAAACGGATCTGTCACTCCCACTGCAGTCCTCACCACTGTCACACTACCCTCGTACATATCCTGTACCACTCTTACATACTTCTCTGACACTCCCGACATCCTCATACAATACCACAACTCCTCTCTAGGCACCCTGTCATATGCTTTCTTTAAGTCCATAAAGACACAATGCAACTCCTTTTGACTTTTTGTATACTTCTCAATCAACACTCTCAGAGCAAACATCACACTAAACCATACTACTGATCATTAATCATCACCTCCCTTCTTAACCTAGCTTCGACTACTCTTTCCCATAACTTCATGCTGTGACTGATCAATTTTATCCCTCTGTAGTTACTACAGCTCTCCACATCACCTTTATTCTTAAAAATATGTACCAATACACTTCTCCACTCCTCAGACATCCTCTCACTTTCTAATATTTCATTAAACAATCTGGTGAAAAACTCCACTGCCATCTCTCCTAAACACCTCCATGCTACCACAGGTATGTCATCTGGACCAACAGCCTTTCCATTCTTCATCTTCCTGATTGACTATCCCCACATCAACCAACCTTCTCTCTCTCTCCCATTCTCTTCATTCATCAGCCCCTCAAAGTACTCTTTCCATCTGCTCAACACACTCCTCGCTTGTAAGTACGTTTCCCTCATTATCCTTTATCATTCTTACCTGCTGCACATCTTTCCCATTTCAGTCCCTCTGTCTAGCCAATCAGTACAGGTTCTTTTCTCCCTCCTTAGTGTCCACCCTTTCATACACTCTCCATACCCCTTATCCTTAGCCTTCACCACCTCTCTCTTCACCATACGCCTCACCTACTTGTACTCCTGTCTGCTTTCTTCACCTCTCTGACAAATCCCACTTCTTCGCCAACCTCCTTTTCTGTATACTCTCCTGTACTTCCTTGTTCCACCACCAGGTCTCCTTGTTCTCCTTCCTCTGTCCAGATGTTACAACAAAGCACCTTTCTAGCCATCTCCCTTGCCAGCTCTGCTGTAGTTACCCAGCTATTCGGTAACTATTCACTGCCACCCAGTGCCTGTCTTAACTTTTCACTGAACTCCACCTCACAATCACCATTTTTCAACTTCCACTGTTTGATCCTTGGCACTTCCCTCACACTCCTCCTCCTCTTCTTAATCACCAGCATCATCCTACAGACCACTATTCTATGCTGCCTAACTATACTTTCTCCTGACACCACTTTACAGTCCCCAATCTCCTTAAACTGGCCCTCCTGCATAGGATATAATCCACCTGTGTGCATCTTCCTACACTCTTGTATGTCACCCTATGCTCCTCCCTCTTCTTAAAATACGTATTCACCACAGCCATGTCCATCCTTTTTGCAAAATCAACTACCATCTGCCCTTCTGTATTCCTCTCCTTAACACCATACATAACCATCACTTCCTCATCCCCTCTGTTCCCTTCACCAACATGCCAATTGAAATCCGCTCCAATCGCCACTCTCTCACCCTTGGGTACACTCGTATCCAACTCGCTCTAAAATTTTCCTTTCTCATTCATCACACACCCAACTTGTGGAGCATATGTAGTAACAGCATTCATCATCACACCATCAATTTCAAGCTTCATAAACATCACTCTATCTGATACTTGTTTCACCTCCAAAACACTCTTGACATACTGTTCGTTTAGGGTTACCCCTACCCCATTTCTCCACCCATCCACACCATGATAGAACAATTTGAACCCACCTTTGATGCACCTGGCCTTGCTCCCTTCCATCTGGTCTCTTGCACGCATAATATATCAACCTTCCTTCACTCCACCATATCAGCTAGCTCTCTCCCTATACCAGTCATAATGCCAACATTCAAAGTTCCTACCCTCATTACCACACTCCTAACCTTTCTCCTCTCTTCCTGCTTTAGAGCATGCCTTTCCCCTCTTCTCCTTCTTCAGCCAACAGTAGCCCGATTTCCAGCAACACCCTGTTGGGTAACAGTACTGGTGGTGGTTGTTGTTAACAAGGGCCTCGAATGATCCGGTATGGAAATTTGTATTGTCTGCATATGTCATTTGGCAAAAGTTTTACACCGGATTTATCCGGTAACATATGTATATGTATATGTAACGTATGGTATGTATATAGGTAGCATATATACATACGTATATGTGTATGTATGTGTAATATATTTATATATATATATATATATATATATATATATGTGTGTGTGTGTGTGTACATATATGGATATTATATATATATATATATATATATATATATATATATATATATATATATATATATAGAGAGAGAGATAGACCGACACACACACACACACACACACACACACACACACACACACACACACACACAACTTATTTAATGCTGAACACTCTTTAGAAGGGATTTCTTTGTAGGGCTGATTGCCTTTACTTTACTGTAATGCAACCATAGAGTTAGTATATACAGGGAAGGAGGTGTTGGAGTGAACCCTAGTTTTTTTTTTTCTCCTCTTCAGTTGTATTGGCATTTAATTTTTCCAGCTCACATAAGCAAGGATGTTTCCTTTATATATGCAATCAGGTGAATTTTTTACTTGATAATCCACTTTTTTTAATAGTATTAATTTTGGTTATGTGAGCATTGGGTTTTCTATTGAATTGGTGAAATGCCTGTGCTCTACTGGCAGGGTCGAAAGGCACTTTTCCAGTGGGCAGAATGCCAAACCAGAAAACATAGACTACACTACAGTGAATGGGTAGTGTAGGCCGATTATCTGAGTTTTGCATTGTGAACAGAGATCGTGGTTCAGTGAAGAACAGGGAATTAACCAATTTCCACACTGTAGTGTGATCTCAGAGTTGGTATATAAAACTTGCATGGGGTGTGGGAGGCTCAGCCCTCCTGGAAAATAGTGTAATACACGTACCGTTGACTGTGGAATGTCATGGTAAGTTAAGCTACATAACATGGTTGACTGACGTCACCTCCTGCTATGTTGACTACATCGAACTATGGGTGTTGATTATATTCAGTTTCAACTTGGCTGCCTTTTTGATGGTACAGATTCAGCATATGAGGCCGGCATTGTGACTGGTCAACTGATGCAGTTTTGTTAATTCAACAGTAAATCTAGTGTTTACTTACTTATTATATGTTGACTATATACTTTTGGTCATTGTCTGAATTTGTCCTTCAGAGGTCAGTGCTTTATCCTATCAAATCTGAAACAAATAATTACATAAATGTAGCTAGTGTACAACTGTTTGTATTATTAGAAAACACAGAGGAGATTAAATGTTAAATAAAGTGAAGCACTCTAATGTCAAAGAGGCCATCTGATGTTAAGAACTTCCTGTTTTCCAACCTTAGCAGCATTTACAAAATGTCTGTAAAGCTAAAAAATGTGTAAATGCCATGGCAATCTCTGACTGGGAGGCATAAATTTAGAATATCTCACACCATAGAGAGGTGCTATAAGTCAAATCAGGAAAGTGTAAATTGGAGGGGTAAAAGCAATCAATTATATATGTAATTCCCCTTATGAGATACAGCATTGGTGTCTTTCAACAGTGACTGAAGAATTCAAAGGTACTGATATTGTAAGAGGAAGAAAAATATGGTAAGAAACCCTGCACAAGGGTCATAGGTAAGAAACAATTTGGCGAAGTATAATGTGTATTAAAAAGCTAAAAAACAGACCATGGATGAGCAATCTGCAGAATTCTTATATATTCTCATTTTAGCATGGAATATTAGACTAGAATAAAAGATAAAGTATAATTTTAACACTACCATAAATAGTTCATCATGTTGAATAAGAAGGATTTCAACTTTGTGGAGCTAGTCACGATGGGAAAAATCTGCTGTACTCCTAAAAAGTGAGCATTTCAAATTTCCGTCATAAAGATTAAAGATTACACACTTTGTATTGTATGGACTACTTTTGCAATCATTTTAATCTAAGTATCATATATTGTTCACTTTCATTTAATGTGCTTATGTTTGTCTCATTTTGAATGTAGTGTACAATAATGTTTTGCCACCATTTTTATAACCTTTTATCGGGTTATAACTGCCTGTTTGGCTCAGGTCATGACTGAAAATGGTCTTTGGACCATCCCACCAACCTGGTTAACAAATATAAAGTTAAACTGAGTAGCGGAGCAGATATGATCAGTCTGTAATACTTGCACTGCCTTGCAGCAGCTGATTGTCTGTTACAACGAGTTTCAATTACAGAGAGGCTTGAGAAGATGGTCCCAAGTTTTGGGGGAGAACATAACTTTTGCCTTTTCATCTTAATTGCAAAAGAGCTGTAGTTTATAGCCAAGCTCCGAAGAGAAAAACATAAATCAAATTTGTTGGAAACCGGTGAAGTTAGTTTCAACTCAGCGACAGTGTGCAAAAACATTTTTTTTGTCACTGACTTGTATGGGAAAAATCTTTTGCTCACTTGTTTGACTAAGAAAGTACATTGGAGTGAAAAATAAAATTGTTAATCCCTTTTTTTTTTTTATTTATTTATTTTTTTTTTTTTGGAGGTGGGGTTAAACGCACCCTATAAAAACGTAATGGGTCTTTCCCTTTTATTGAGCAAAAAGTGCACAGTCAGTACTAGGGAGAGGACACTGTGTACTTAGCACTGATTAAAGAAAGGGAAAAATAATGACCAGAACATGCAGAACTGATTAAAGAAAGGAGAAAATAATGACCAGAACACGCAGAACTGATTAAAGAAAGAGGAAAATAATGACCAGAACTGATTAAAGAAAGGGGAAAATAATGACCAGAACACACAGAACTGATTAAAGAAAGGGGAAAATAATGACCAGAACACACAGAACTGATTAAAGAAAGAGGAAAATAATGACCAGAACATGCAGAACTGATTAAAGAAAGGGGAAAATAATGACCAGAACATGCAGAACTGATTAAAGAAAGAGGAAAATAATGACCAGAACACACAGAACTGATTAAAGAAAGAGGAAAATAATGACCAGAACTGATTAAAGAAAGGGGAAAATAATGACCAGAACACACAGAACTGATTAAAGAAAGAGGAAAATAATGACCAGAACACACAGAACTGATTAAAGAAAGGGGAAAATAATGACCAGAACTGATTAAAGAAAGGGGAAAATAATGACCAGAACACACAGAACTGATTAAAGAAAGGGGAAAATAATGACCAGAACACAGTTATCTTGACTTGCCTTAAAGATAAGACAAGTTTAATTATTCAGGCTTTCTGAATTTTAAAAATGAAAACAAAAGGGAATAGCTTGGGTATGTATTGAACAAATGACTTGTTGGAGGGAGAAGATTTGTAGCCTAGACGATTTGGAAAAATCTTCATTTTTCTGCACTTGACTGATTTCCTTGATTGTAGTGAAAAGTAGTGTAAGCTAGACTTACATAATTGCATCATATCTACATTTTGAATCATAAATGTAGGGTCCAGAACTATAACATGACACTAACAAGTTATTGCAATATCTTACCTGAAGGCTGGAAAGGCAATATGTTCTTTTGTATATATTTGCTGCATTCATTGCAGTTTCAAAGAAATTAAGTGACTTATCTATGTTATATTTCTAAATCGTGATATATTTTTTAGTTTAATGATGGCACAGAATCATTGCTGTAGACTTTCCAGTTGATCTTGTATTCTGCTACAGCTGTCATTGTAGATTCTTATACCCATCCTATTTGTAGTCACATAGGATGAAGATAATTAATTTTATTGATGTTTATCATGTTTTTATAGGACATTACTACTGTAAGCTAATATTTACAGTTTTTTTTTTCAAAAACTACACTTCCAACAGGTTCAGTGATATTATCTAGTGAACATCTTTTAGATTGTCTGCTGAAGCAAGAATGTTAGGTGCACCCATTCTGCCTGCAGTTTGACTGGAAACTGAAAATTCAGGAAGACCTTTAAATACTGACTCTTGAGAACCATGAGAACAGTTGTCTTTTCTGTGAGATGGCTGTGCATTTTCTTTTTCTTGTTGAGAGTAGATGCCATATTGATCAGGAAAGTTCAAATGAAAGGGAGAAGAGACACAAATGCATGTTGACACATCAGCACCATGCTGAAACATATGTTCCACATTTGTCCTCATCTGATGTCACATGCATCAGGATTTCGTCGTAACTGTGAAGTACATTACAATAGTGTGATGTTTCAAGGTTCTGTTTTGCAGTCCCCCCACCAAAGTGAACCAAATGATTCATTCTCTCCTGATGAAGTTGCCTAATGTCTGAGCAGGGTATGGTTTAGGCATATTTTACTACTTTGACATTCCAGATATTTGTTTTAGAATGTTATTATGCGGCAGTGATGTTAGTATCTATCAGTCATAACTCTGATCAGTCTCAAATATATTTTATCTGGCTTGAATGTATTTCTTACCATAGTATCCTTTAACCTACTTTTAGATGATAGGTTAGTCGGCCATAAATTATTATTTAGTTATTTTTATTTAGTTTTTAGGTGAAAATTAACTGGGTTGTAATGCCTTTATTTCCAGTCATGATCTAGTCACAATACACTTAACCATAAGAATTAAAACAGGCTCAATTCATTATTTGGCCTTGTAAGTATAAACAGTTCCAAAAGATTGCATATAAATTTATGAAATTTATAAAAAGTATTTGTTACAGCATATTAAAATACTATGCTTACATTTCAGAAGTGAAACATTAGCGTGAGCTGTTTTGACATTCTCCTTTAGTCGTCCTCGGTCAACACACTTGGTTAACTAACATTAAATGTAAGACTGTGATATTTGACTTTCTGCATATTAGTTATGACTGAATGATAAAACATAATATCTTTTAAGGGTATGACATCCTTTAAACAAAACTCTAAGCCTGACTTTTCATAAATTGCTTAACAGAGTATAAAAAGTTAATTGTTCAATCATAATTCAAACAGAGGAAACCTGAGAGCTAAAATGTACTTTGAATTAAACTCCATCAGCCTGTTTTTCTCATTTATCCATACTCAGCTACAGCTACACCTCTGAAGTGTATTAAATAATTTGGAATTAATATGTGATTGCTGAGACACATAAAATAGTCAATTTTAAAATAATTACTTCTATTGACTGTACGGTGATGTACTGACCCAAGGTACAGTTAAACTGATTCTGAAGTATAGTATGAATAGTTCTATAATTTTGTCCTGGCCCCTTCCTGGATCATAAATCAGACATACCAAATTTGTACATTGCCATTGATTATGCATTAGTCGTTTCTGTTTCAGAAGCTGCTGCTGCCCAATATGACAAACTGTTTTGCTGCCTGCCTACTTTCATTCCAAATAATTGTCTCTGTTTCTGCAAATTATTGCTGAGTTTTATATAGAAGATGCCCTGGAGGAAAACATAACTTGGAAATTACATTTCATTTTACATAGAAAAATTCAGAATGTTCTTCATATTTGTGTTACATATACACACATTCTCACAACAATTATTATAGACTTGTATTCATTATAAAGTGCCACTTTGTATTTGTGTTACCACTTTGTTCACATCTGTTAATCTGTCACTGAAATAATATATATATATATATATATATATATATATATATATATATATGTGTATGTATGTATGTATGTGTATATATATATATATATATATATATATATATATATATATAATATGCATACATATGCATATATTCCTGCTGTAGAAATCATGAGTTGAAGAACATATGCATTATATAAACCACTTAGTACATTTTACTTGCCAGGAGGGTATAGATCACTGAGCTGAAGTGAGGTGCCCACATGCCAGCTTTTGTTTATGGGCACAATATGGAATAGCCTTAAATTCTAGAAAATTGTGGAACACATTTGCGTTCCGCAAGACATAACTGTAGAAGTAGCACTGTCTAGCCATCTGTGCTTCACACAGAGGCCACTGGAGGTTGTTTATCCACCTATGTAAATCAGACTAATATGAACCTTATGTCTAAGATAATCAAGACAGAGGCGCACAGATATCTCAGATATCACTGGCTGTACTGTTATAGATTTCACCAGGTGCTATATAGATGATCTCTGGAGGACATTACAAAAAAAAAAAAAAAGTGTTGTATTTGTAAGTGAATGGACAAAGTGGCACAAACTAGGGTTGCCACCTTTTAAAATGGCCAAAGTGGGACATTTTTGGTACAAACCTCAGATTTTACAGGCCAACACATACCCACAGTCAGTACAAAGGTTAGAACTTAACATTTTTGCATAAATAAAAGCATTTTAGATACAGAATAACTGTTTTATGCAACTATTACATAAAATATAGGAAATAATTTTGTCCTAAAATCTCAGGACATTTGCCATTTTTACAGTTTTTTTTGTCAGGACACAACTGCCCAAAGAGTCAAAGTGGGACAGGTGGTAACCCTTGCACAAACTAAATTTGCAGTTCCTTTCCTTTTAATGGGCTGTATTGTAGAGTAGCCCATCTGGTTAATCACCTAGCCAATAGTGGTGAAGCTGTGTGACTGGGGGGTTCAAAACCCATGTGAACCCTTTTGAGACAGAAATGTTATATTGATTAAGGTGTTTACCTCCCAGATGCAAGGTACAGGGTCTAATTCTGACCTCTGGGTATTGGCTAGGCTTGTAATAGCCTGCAGACTGATAGCTTTGTATGAACCTATGACCTGGTCTTCCACAAAAACATTTTTTCTCCCTACCACGAGAATCTCCAATAGTTTATATCATACAAAGTGCTTATCACTGCCTGCCCTCAAACAAGGTGAAAGCTGAGTGACAGATTCCAAATTCCTACCATAATATGGGAGCAAAGAACCTTTTTTGTTGCCATCCACGGTCTTCTTTTCTCCAGTGTATGGAATTCAGGGAGTCCGGTACAGGGTTGTCTTTGAAAACTGACTTGAATTTCAAGCACTACATATGACAGATCGCTACAGCAGTATGTTAGAAATATTATTTATTTTATTTATTTTATTTTACATTTGTTGACCGGGCTAGTCTAGCTGGATATATGTCCATTTCCAGTAGAGGCCCGGGGAGAAAAGCTCCAAATTATTAGTACATCAATTAATGAAGTTTAACAATAAAAATAAATGGAGATGTAATGGAAACAGGAATTTTTTTTTTTTTTTTTTAAGTGAGTAAAAGTAACAGGCTATGTGATGTTCATAAGAGGACTCTTTACACATGTGAAATAAAGAAAATCAGTTACTGTGTGATGCGCTTAGCATCATTATAAAAACATATTAAATGAAAATAAATGTGAACAGAGATGAAGGAAAGATAGGAAAGGTATCAGGGATAGTATAGGTAGAGTTTAAGGATTACATTTTTTTTCATAGAGGAAGTAGAATAGTTACTGTTATGAAAGAGAGGCAGGGATACTCTTATGAAGGAAGGGGAGAGACATTAGGGTAAGTAGGCAGTGGGTGTTTTATTCCAAATCATAGTGGAAAGTTGAGCAGCTGAGAGTCCCCAACTAAGTTATTGGATGTAATTGGGTTGAGGTGGAAGGAAGGAAGGATGACAGGGAAGGAAAAAGCAGGGTTAGTCTGGGTTAGTGCAGGGGCATAGCCATGTTTTATTGAGATATTTTTTGAGATTTTCTTTGAACAGAAGGAGAGAAGTCGGAGATGAGATGTCTGAAGGTAATTTATTCCATACTTTTCCTACTGAGTTGGAGAACAAGCAGTCACCTGCAGAGTTATTGGGTCTAGTGGTGCTGATCAAAAGTTTTTTAGAAGACCTTAGATGTTTAAGGTTATAATAAGGGGTAATAAGGTTATTGAGTATTGGGGGTTTTTGTAGGTTGGTACAGGGTTTTGTGAGCTATTATAAGTTGTTGTAGTTGAATCTGATTGGGAAGTTCAAGCCAACCTAGTTGTTTAAGATTAAGGCAATGATGTGTCCTGAATGGGGATGCGGTAGCAAATCTAGCAATGTTATTGTAGCATATAACTAGTTTATTGAGGTTTTTTTTTTTGAGAGATTGGTATAAATAGGGCAAGCAGAAAGTAGAGTAGAGATCAGATGAGTTCTGGCTAGGGTAATTCTAGTGGCAGGAGTAAGAAAGGGTTTGATTCTGTATAAGCTACCTATTTTTTTGTTCACAGATTTTATTGTAGTGTTAATTCTAGTGGCAGGAGTAAGAAAGGGTTTGATTCTGTATAAGCTGCCTATTTTTTTGTTCACAGATTTTATGGCAGTGTTAATGTGATTTTCAAAATTAAGATTATTGTCTATAGTAATTCCTAATAATTTTGTGGTGGTGTCTGGAGAAATACTAGTACTGTTATTGGAAGTAATAGTGAAATTTAGGGGGATGTGATTTCGTGTTGGTGAAAAGAGTAGAAGCTTAGTTTTCTTGGGGTTGAGTAGGAGGCAGCGTTGTGAGAACCATTGTTCTACTGTGTTAAAGGCTTTTTGGGTAAGAGTCTGAAGTTCAGTTTGAGAGGTAGCTGTGCAGATTATAGTAGAGTCATCTGCATATTGAATACAGGTAGTATGAGGGATAGCTGATTGGGGGTCGTTGATAAAGATGGAAAATAGAAGTGGTCCTAAGATGGAGCCTTGTGGCACACCTAGAGAGATAGGAAGGTGGTCAGATAGTGAATTTTTCCAGAGTACTGCTTGTTGGCGGTTTTCAAGGTAAGATTTAAACCAAGTTATGCTGTGCGGATCAAGTGAGAGAGAGAGAAGAGAATGTGCAAGAGTAGTTGGTGATTCACCATGTCAAAGGCTTTGGATAAGTCTATGAATAGTGCTGAAGAGAGACTGTTTTTGTTGCGGTTAGAGTTTATGGTATTGGTGAAAGAGAGCAGTGCAGTGGTAGTACTGTGTGAAGGTCTGAAACCATGCTGACAGTTGGCAAGTAGGTTGTGTTGGAGAAGATGGTTAAGGAGTTTATGGATACATTTTTCCATGGTTTTGGCAATAGGGGATAGTAAAGCTATGGGACGATAGTTAGAGAAATCATTGGAGTTCCCTCCTTTATGTAGTGGGATAATATGAGATATTTTCCAGATATCAGGGACAGTTTTTTCATTGATGTATCTGTTTATTAATATAGAAATGGGATATGCAATTACTTTAGCTCCTATTTGCAGGAACTCGGCAGGGAGTTTGTCTGCGGAGGGGGTGGTAGGTTTAAGTTTTTGTAGCAAGGAAGAAATATATGATGTAGAAATGGGAAGAAAGTGAAATGAGCAGGGTATATTTACAGAAGAAGGAAGTATCTTTGAGGTATCGGGAGATAGGTGATTTGCAAGATTTTGTATAGTATTAGTGAAGAAGGAGTTGAAGGCATTTGCTGTTTGTATAGGGTTGTCAGGGTTAGAGTGTTGTGGGTTGGGTGTAATAGTTTGGCCTGGGGATAGAAGATAATTGATGGTGGACCAGAATTTTTTTGGTTCCTTATTGGATGTTTGTTGTAAATGAAGGTAGTAGTTCTTTTGTCTAACAGTATGGCTTTTTTTGTGTTGTTTCTACATTCTCTGAAGGTTTGATGGTCAGCTTGGGACTTGGTAGTACGCCATTTAGTCCAGGCTTTGTTTCTGGTAATGATTTTGTGTCTAGTATCCTTGCTAAGCCAGGGGGCTGGTTTGGTTTTGGTTCTGATAGTACGAGTTGGAGCATGCTGGTCTAGAATAGATAAGAATGTGGAGTTGAAGTATTGTACTGCATCATTAAGAGGGAGTATCTTTAGAGGGGTCCAGTTACATTGCTTTAGTTCTGTTAGAAAAAGTTCTGAGTTAAATAGCTTTTTTGAACATAGTGTTCGGAAAGTGGTTGGAAAAGTTATGTCGCTTTTTTTTTTCTAATAATATAAGTTAATGAGTGATCACTTAGGTCATCTGGTAGGGTGCCAGAGTTATACGTTTGTTGGGGAGTGTTTGTAAGTATCCAGTCTAATGTGGTTTCATTGTTATTGATTTTATTAGTTCTGGTAGGGCCTGATATAAGTTGAGAGAAGCCATGTAGGTTAATGTGGAAGGTAGGATTTGAGTTGTTGCAAGAATTCCAATCAATGTTTAGGTCACCTAGGATTAATGTTTCTTGTGGAACATTAGAAGAGAGCCAACTAAGTATGGACTCCAGAGTGTTAATGTTATTTCCTGGGGGAGATGTATACAAATTATGTAAATAGCTTTGCTGTAGTTTAGTTGGAGTTTAGAACATATTAGTTCAGCGTTATTGACTAAGGGGAGGTTCAGGTTTGTAGTGGTGATTTGTAGCTGTGATTTATAAAGAATTGCAACACCTCCTCCTTTTTTTTTGGGCGGTCGAGTCTTATGATTTTATATCCAGGTGGGGTGATTTCATTATCTTTAATAGAAGGTTTTAGCCATGTTTCTGATAGGCAAAGGATATCAAATTGGTTGACATCAAGGAGAGCATGGAGTTGAGCAATTTTGTTACAAATACTACGTATATTCAGATGAGCTAAGGTGAGTGAGTTGGTAAATTTTGTTGGAGATATAGGCCTAGTTTTGTTATTTATGTTGGTTTGTATGGTCTGGGTGTGCTGAGGGCCAGGGTTGGGATGAATGTCTTCATCCAAAAGTGAGTGTGGGAGTGGATGTTGTTTGGGTTGATGATTTATACAAAAGTAGTTGGTGAACTTTCTAGATTTCTGGTTATAGAATTTAATATGAGCTAGTCTGTGAAATTTAGCTAGAAAGTAGTTAGATTTATAAGTGGGATTTTGGAAGGTCACAGCAAACGATGTTGTCAGTGAAGAGGTTTGAAAGGAGGAGAATATAGAGGTAGAGTGTATGTGTTGTTCGTAGGAGGTTAAGATATAGGTAGTTGTGAGTGGAGTTAAAAGTGATAGTATGACTAGTATTTGTAGTTGAGAAGGGTTTAGTGTTATGTGCATAGTTAGGAAGAGGGGGTGAGAGATTAACTATGAAGTAATAGTATGTTTAGAAGCAGTTAGAGGTGGAGGAGAGATGTATAATTAGTGGGAGTAGTGAGATAGAGGGGGAGGGATGATGTAGTTAGGGTATGTCCGATTGGTATGAAATGTGTAGGGGTGTGGTTTGTAGAGGTATAAAGGTAGGACCAGTGGGGGTGGGTGGGAATTGGGGGTAGGGTAGGGGAGCGGAGTGAGCCCGAAGGGCGAACGGAGCGGGTAGAGACAAGAGAGAGAATGTGGAGGAAGACCATCAGTGAAGTGAGAGGAACAGCAGGTAAGTCTGAAGGTGGGGGAAAGGTAGGCAATGTTCAGAGGTTAGCAGGAAGAAAGACAGGAAGTTTGAGTAGAGGACACTGATAGAAGGATTACTAAAGGTAAGGAGCACTGGTGGGTAAGTGATTCAGGAAACTGAGAGCAGAGTGAGTGGGGTCAGGTTGCAGAATTGGGGTAGGAAATTACAGAACAGAAAGCTAGTATTTCAGAGATCTAATTCTTGAGGCACCACCTAGTGGCCACTCATTGTATAGCAATGGGATTGTCTCAACTAGAGTTGGGGGCTAAAGGGGAGTGTGAGTGATTCAGTTTATGTGAGGGGGTGATAGTATGGTAGGAAGTAGTTGAAAGATGCGGGGGGGTTGGCTGCTGGCTGGCCTGCCTGCCTGATTAGTTTGCCTAACCTAGCAAAACATGACAATTATCTTGTTGTAATATCTTAGTGTCGGTATCAATACATACTTTCAATGCCTTTTCCAAGGTAAAAATGTTTTTTTCTGGGAGATGTTAGGTAATTCTTTTGATGCCCTAGTGTTCAGAGGCGTCCAGAAGGGAGAATGCAGGTAATTGTTGCAGGGACAAAACTGGAACACAGTGCTGGTAAAATACAGAGGGAGAGAAAAGGTAGTAAGGCTTAGAGATACAATGTAGAGAGAAGGAAAAGGAGTTATACTGACATGGTTCATGTATATAAACACCTTCAACAACAATGCTTTGTGGTACTAACAGACTTATCAAAATCAGATTTCAGCAGGAGGCTAATTAAAAGTCAGAGCAGTACTAACTTGCAACAGTCATCAATTGTTTCAAAAAACAGTTACAGATGTTACCACATTAATTGGCCATACTTAGCAGCACTTACAAGCTTCTAAAGCTACAGCAATATGAAGTTATAAAAGTAGTAATAGATGATTAGAACTCAGAAACGGAGGTCATTTCTGACTACAGGAAAAAGCTGTAATTTGTCTATGTATAATATATATGTAATATATAGCACAGGTATAGCTTTAATACAGGAACACAGGAAATAGCTATGATATCCTTGCGGTTAAGCTAGCTCCACACGTGAAACTGGGTGTAGTAATTCTAAGGGGTGGGCTATTACATTCAACTGAGCGATACTGTACAATGGTTAAGACTAAGGGAAAAGAGAGTTCTGGCTAAAAATTATGTCTCCACACTCTTTCCAAGTTATTAGCCTGAATGGGTTAGATCAAACTGTTAAATAATTAGGAGAGTAAGCCTAAACCAGTGTAAGAGGTGATCGCAGAAGACGGCATTTAATAAGGGACTAGCTGCAGTAGTTCAGGATCCAGGTTTCGTTACACGTGGACCACGCTATTAAGCTGTATAGGTTAACAGGGAGGGCTCGACTCATATATAAAAAGTTAGAAACAGGTTTCGTTACACGTGGACCACGCTATTAAGCTGTATAGGTAACAGGGAGGGCTCGACTCATATATAACAAGTTAGAAACAGTACCTGAGAGCAGAGAACTTCCTTCAACAGCCTATTCATATGCAATACTCATTAAGTGGCTACATATACAGTAGAACATTAATAATTTATCACAAACTGAGAATTTGTAGCAGTAATTACAATGAGCATTCGTTGCAAGCAGCGTACACAAACGCTTTGTTGGCGTTGCCAAGGAACTTCCTCAAACAGCCTATTCATATGCAGTACACATGAAATGGCTATATATACAGTAGAGCATTGTTAAATTAACCCAAACTATAAGATTAAGTAGAAGTAATTGCAATGAACACTCGTTACAAGCAGCGTACACAAACGCTCTGTTAGCGTTGGCTTCAAAGCAAAGCCCAGCAATTAGCTATTACAGAGCAATAACACAGTTTAGAAGTTAAAGTAAGCATTAAATAGCAAACATTGTAGTGACACTCGTTACATGCAGCGTACACAAACGCTCTGTTAGCGTTGGCGTCAAAGCAAAGCCCAGCAATTAGCAATTACAAAGCAATAACACAGTTTAGAAGTTAAAGTAAGCATTAAATAGCAAACATTGTAGGCAAAAAAAAACATTGTTTCTCTTACTGTTCTAGCTCAGGAGCAGGACGCACAGCAGCCAGGTGGAGGGTAAAAGAAGAAAAGATGGCGGCACCAGGGATCGGGGTATACTTATAAGGTGAGCTAGGGGGTAGGGGCAAGGGGAGGGGAAAAAAGATAAAAGGAGATATGGAGCTAGAGTCGCGAGATTGAGCAGAAGGAGGGCAAACGGAGCGGGTAGAGACAAGAGAGAGAATGTGGAGGAAGACAATCAGTGAAGTGAGAGGAACAGCAGGTAAGTCTGAAGGTGGGGGAAAGGTAGGCAATGTTCAGAGGTTAGCAGGAAGAAAGACAGGAAGTTTGAGTAGAGGACACTGATAGGATTACTAAAGGTAAGGAGCACTGGTGGGTAAGTGATTCAGGAAACTGAGAGCAGAGTGAGTGGGGTCAGGTTGCAGAAATGGGGTAGGAAATTACAGAACAGAAAGCTAGTATTTCAGAGATCTAATTCTTGAGGCACCACCTAGTGGCCACTCATTGTATAGCAATGGCAGTGTCTCAACTAGAGTTGGGGGCTAAAGGGGAGTGTGAGTGATTCAGTTTATGTGAGGGGGTGATAGTATGGTAGGAAGTAGTTGAAAGATGCGGGGGGGTTGGCTGCTGGCTGGCCTGCCTGCCTGATTAGTTTGCCTAACCTAGCAAAACATGACAATTATCTTGTTGTAATATCTTAGTGTCGGTATCAATACATACTTTCAATGCCTTTTCCAAGGTAAAATGTTTTTTTCTGGGAGATGTTAGGTAATTCTTTTGATGACCTAGTGTTCAGAGGCGTCCAGAAGGGAGAATGCAGGTAATTGTTGCAGGGACAAAACTGGAACACAGTGTGTTCTAGCTCAGGAACAGGACGCACAGCAGCCAGGTGGAGGGTAAAATAAGAAATATGTGTGAAGCTTATTCCACTTACAACTTAAACAAATGTGAGTGGAATTCATAGACAAAAATAGAGAATGCCTACAGCTAATATGCTGGAATTACTTTCACATGATTCACCGGTAGTAAGCTGTAGGAGCTGTAGCAGATATATAATCACACACCAAGCCTGCTAATAGTGTATAAAGCCTATTTAAGTGAGGAACTTAGCCTAAGTGGCAATGCCAGTACATGTTCTAGACAAGCGGTCCATGCTTCAAGGCTACTAGTAGTTATGGCATCATTACTCCAGTTCCAGTGGTCTAGCAGCTGGCTAGAAGTCACTATGCAGCCAAAGCAGCAAAAAAAAAATTCAATTAATTAATTAAAATTTTTTTTTATCAAAGACATACCTCTCAACTGCACCTCATTATGAGAATGTTTCTCATTCTGAGTCTTAAAACTTCTGTGCTCCATACTGTTATACACTGAAAGAGTTTGGAGTGCATTCATTGTTAAGAATTTTTTTAACAAATATCAAATATCATGCAATATTGAATTATTACTTCATCAAAGGAACTGCCTCTAAGCATGTGGAAAACATTAACCATACTGTGATCTTCCTAGCTGAAGCTGTGACTAAGTGTTCCACATTTTGTCCATAGACTTACAAAATGAAGCATTAGAAGGTTGAGAGCTGTGTCTATGATTTCAACAATTGGCGAAGTTTCTGGTGTCATCCTAAGGGGATACAGTATCTGTCTGCCTGGGATGACATGACTGACAGACCTCTATGCTTTGCCAGAGATGGCCTGCATCTGTCATCCCTGAGCTTCCGGATACTGGCCAAGGCTCTTGCCACCCCTATAGTTCCATTTTTAGGCAGTGTTCCAAAGACCGAATTACCACAGTAACAGCTACAAGCAAATGCAATCTGAAGGTCATGCCGCTCAATGCTAAAAGTCTAAATCTCAAAACGCACCACTCAAAGCACTCCTTAAAATGGAGAACATTGACATTTGTGGTGTAACAGACACCTGGTTCAAGGCAGCAGAAAGCACCCTTGCACTACCAGGCTATAACTTATTCCACACCTTTTGGCCCCAGAACATGGACCAAAGCTCCAAAGCCAGTGGTGTTTCCATATTCATAAAGGGTGCGCACACCTACAGACTGGTAGCCCAACATAATGCATCAGAGATACATCATGTGCAGCTAACAGTGGGTAAGACAGCGATTCAGGTCATAGCCTGCTATAGGTCCCCAACCATGTCCCAAGACTCACACTTCATGTTCCTAAGCACCCTGGAGAATATTAGGGTCCAACCTAACACACTCATACTGGGTGACTTCAACTATCCCTCCATTAACTGGGAAAACTACTCATGCACCAATACACTTGCCCAACATTTCCTGGAGTTCATTAATTCCAATGCCCTGGACCAGCTCATTCTTGCCCCCACTAGAGGTAGCAACATCCTTGACCTGGTCATTACTAACATGAGCAACCGTTGCTCTACACCAATAGGTAACTCCTCCCTGGTTAGATCCGACCACAAACTAATCACCTTGGAAATCCTCATCCCTCCCACCCCCCTGCAAAGGTAATTACCATGAAAAACTTCTCCAAAGCTAACTTTGGGCTCCTAAACATAGAGGTGGCTAACTTGACGGCACCCGAGCAAGTGGAGAATAGTTGCATGACCACTGAATCACACACCAATGCACTGTACGAACACATACACAAATGCATGGATCTTGACATACACAGTAGAACCAAGATGCTTTCCTCCAAAAAAAGGAAGCCAATCTGGTAGTCCCCTGCCATAAACAAACTCTACAACAGAAGGAGGAAACTGATGCAGAATAAGGTGAAGTCCCAAGACTGGAAAAACTCCCTTATCAGCCTCAACAAAAAGTTGAGATCCCCTCATCATATCCTCTAAAGCTAGCTATGAAAACAGAATTACAGCAGATAGTAAAGATAACCACAAGGCCTTCTATAGTTATGTAAAGAATCTCCATGGCAATACCCAGATTTGCTCTGAGCTACTGCAGAATGGCACCTTCTATACCGAGCCAACAGATATTGCCAATATGCTGGCTGACAGATTCAGTGCCAGCTTTACCCCTCTCCCCCCCCCCAAAGGACCAATCACAATACCAGTAGTTTGCCAGGTACCCCAGTATTACTGCTGCACAGTTTAAATCAGCACTGCCCAAGACCAAGAATACAGCTTCAATGGGACCTGACAATATCCCTGGCTGTGTTCCACTTTGAACTGCAGAGTAAACTGGCACCTCACCTGTATGCCCTGTTCAAGTCACAGCTTCACCTCAGGCTTTGTCCGTACCGAATGGTGCACTGCAGCAGTCATCCCTCTCCACAAAGGAGGAGCGACTTCAGACCCTGTGAACTATTACCCCATTAGCCTGATGAGTCTGATATGCAAAGCTATAGAACACATCATCATGGACCTAATAAACAAGGATATAGGGAATCTCCAAACTCTGGATCCCACACAGTTTGATTTTGTGAAGGGTAGATCATGCCTGGTCAACTTGGTTGACTTCTTTGAATTGGTCACCAGAGCTGTGGCTGAAGGCAAGGTGGTTCATTCAACCTACCTTGATCTGGCCAAGGCCTTTGATACCATTCCCCACTCAGGAATCGTAGAAAAACTCACTAAGCTAGGCATCAACCCCTATATCACTAGGTGGGTTGCAAACTGTCTCACAGTGTGTAAGTAACTGACTCCAAGTCAGACTGCCAACCAGTCACGAGTGAAGTCCCACAGGGTTCGGTCCTGGGTCCTCTCCTGTTTGGTATCTACTTCTCTGAAGTCAAGGCCAACACGAAGGGACTCTGGCTGACAAAGTTCGCAGACAATTGCAAGTTGGGAGTTATTAACTCCCCAAGTGATGTTGACAGTCTCAGTGAGGCCTTTCTGTAGGATAACGACTGGTGTCAGAACCATGGCCTTAAGCTCAATGCCAAAAATTGTGTCATCATCCCCTTTGGGAAAAACTTGGTTCCCATGAATTACCATATCAATGGTAGTCCACTGAACACAGAAGGTGTTATAAGAGATTTGGGAACACAGGTTGTCAGCAACTTCTCTTTTGACCATCACATTGCCACTGTGGTTAGAAAGTCCTTCTATGTGGCACATCTCATTATGAAGGGTTTTGCATCCAGGAAGAAAGAGGTCATTGTCTCCCTCTACTCTTCCTTATTAGGCCAGTCTTGAGTTCAGTGCCCCATTTGGCATGTACCTCACTAGATCCTAGGCCTTAAACACTTGTCCTATATGGACAGACTCAAAAATCTCCAACTATTCTCTGTCTCATATCACCTACTTAGAGGCAATCTCTGCTTCACTTACAAAGCCATATCTTACCCAACTCTGAGAAATGCTACAACTAAAGAAATAGCTTCATTAAAGTTCTGTGTTTCTGTGACAACTGTTGTTTTTAGAGTTTTGTTCTATCTATCTACGTGTTCAGTACAACTAAAGAAATCCCAGTCTCTCCACACCACACACTCCAGAGACCTCAACCTCATTACCACAATCAACAGAACATGCTGGAAGGACAGGTTCATAACCTAGAGACTGCCCATGCTATGGAATAGACTTCTATACATGTCAAACAGAGCACCTCACCTTCCCTCTTCAAAAGAAGTCTTGATGAGCGGATGGGAAATAGAAAATTCACCCTGGGGATCACTCAGTGGCTCTACTCAACAGAGGCACTAGGAACTAAGGTCAGGTGGCACAATGCCTGGATAATCCTATGGGCTAGGCTTGTAAAGGCTCCAGGGTCATTAGCCTAGTACACACCTATGAATCTATGAGTGATATGTTTTCCTCTAAGGACATTTATTTTCTGAAATGTATTCAGTACTACAAGAATTTTTTTTCTGAAATTGATTCGGACATAATTTCACTATCTGAACTCAAGGTGTGAAAACATTTCTTTATGATGCAAAAAAAACTGCTTTTTTTCATCCATTGAGATTCAAACATTATAATATATTACTAATGTATATTTACAAAAAAGGCACAGTGGTTTTATTTATTACTAAGATCTAGTGTCTAGTAACTAACTTTAGAAGTTTTACTTATCTATGTATAGATGATTCTCTAGTCAAGTTTAAAGACATTATGCCTCTCTTTGAAGCTTTAGCACCATGTATTAATACCACACTAAGCCTGATTTTAGGTATCACATTCACCATTTTTTAACTTATTTCTGATGTGTCTCTTCAATCTTTCTGGAGCACATTGGCCTTATTTGTCTTAAAGCAGTTGATCCAAATGTCAGCTTCAATGCTGAAATAATGTCAGAAAGCAGAGGCTCTGCTGCTTCAACATGGGTCTATATTAGAAGACCGAATGTTTAGGTGATCAAACACACAAACATTGATCATCTAATATCGAAAGCAAAAAACGGTGAACGGCCAATTTAACGCAGGAAAAGATTTCCCTTGGATGTTCACCAGAGTTTGATATTTCCCTACTGTTGAGCGATCTTGGAGTTGGTATATTTAGTTAGGGGGGGTGTGGGGGGCACAGCCCCCCACTTAATTTAAAGTGATGTTTTTTGTGTTGTGGCCGAGGGACGTGTTTCCCTAGGACGTTCGACATTGTGCAGTTTGATATTAGAAGATTGATGTTTAGGTGTTCGATCACCTAAACAGTCTGTTTTCTAATATAGACCCTTCAATATTATTATCATCGGAACCTGAATCATTATTTATACATATTCAGGGTATCTTGTTCATTCTGCATATTCTTTTCTGCATATTGACACTTATAGTTTACTGCTGTTCTGTAAACAGCTCTCAGCTGTCTAGATTTTTGACTAACGTTTTTAGTCTGTTCTTCATAAAATTTGTGGTTTTCTGGTGAATTTAGGATTGAAGTCACTAAATAAATACCTTTCTGAAATTGTTTGCCAACACAAAACCTTTTATTTTGGCAATATTGTAAGTTTACAAGAGCAATATTTACAATCTGTAGCTATTTTGGGCCTGTGTTCCCATTATTTTTAGCTTTGTCTAGATTATTTCTGCTTAGAGTTTGAAAGGGATGTCTGTAAGCCACAAATGTTATATTTAAAGGTCTTTTCTCAACACAACATTATTCACTGAGTAAATATTCCTGGAATTAGCTACTAAACGTAGATCTAGGCTACAGACAGCATGTATTGACAGCATGTATTGAAAATTAAATGAGTGAAGTATAGAAGTTAATTGTCACAGCTAGTACTAAAGAGGAATACACCAAGGTTATCATCTCACCATTTTTTTTTAGATTGCGTGGTAAAGAGTAACAGAGTGTTGGAAACTATTTTTAAAGAAAATAAACCGTCATCCTTGGAAAATTTAACATCAATAGCAGTAGTGAACAGGAAACATTATCGCAGATAATGATTCACAAGCTATGGCCTTTGTTAGCTGTCTATTTGAGCAGGCATTCCTACTGTTACTCAATGGGTGGCTCGTTTTATGAGAGTAGTTATTTTTGGTGATTTGATCACTAGGACTTGTGATGACTCTAGTGTGTGGATACTTGGGCTGCAACGTATTGTATCCCAAATTTCCTTCTTATAAAGACTTATAGTGTAACCATTATGACACTGATTACAACTCAGTTTCTTCAGAATTAAATTTCTGAAAAAGAAGGCATTAATAATAAATGTGTGATTATGGCTGATCTTCAGTGAAAAATTAACAGATTTTATTTGTGCAGTACTCAGAAGAAGTGGCTGTGCAGTGACTTTTATTTTCCTACATTCTTCTTGTTAAACATATAGTTGAAGCTCTACATGAAATAAAATGTACAAAGGTACTGTCGGAAGATGACCTATTGACGTTTGAGTCTACTAGAGCCTGGTTAGCAAAAGCAAGAATAACTAAGGGCTCCTCTTCCTTACGTACTCAACAAGAAGACACACCCTTTAGGAGAACAATTATGTTAGCTGCAGTAAGATTTGATAGGGAGGGGGGGTCATTGCTAATGACATCTTTCTAATTAGCATCATACTTTTCTATCCATCTGGGTACCTCAGATGCTGGATAAATCCATGTATCAAGTGTTTAGTGAAATAGGAAAGGAGGAGTTAATTCATAATAATTCAACTGTTTATGTATGTATGTATGTGTACATGTATATCTACCTGTGTGCATGTGTGTATACATATACATATATATATATATATATATATGTGTGTGTGTGTGTGTGTGTGTGTGTGTGTGTGTGTGTGTGTGTGTGTGCGTGTGTGTTTGTAAATATATATATACAGGAGCATATAAAGTTACATCTAAAAAACTTTAAAAACGGAATGTCTAAAATTTTCCCTAAAACACATTTAGTTGAATCACAATACAATTAAAACTTCATATACAGAAAATGCTACTCGTGAACATCGTATTTTCAAGGGGCTTTACTATTCACTTAAGATGTATTAACTCCATGGTCACACAACCACAGAGAAAAGATGAAATACCACAGGCAGTAAATCACTTCTGATGCACGGATATGTGGGTGGCCATTAACAAGGTGCAAATGGTGCACTATTTTAATTTGTCTTGAAATTCCTACCACCCTAAACCAATAAACCATGTTTTAAACCAAGTAAGACTTAAATAAAGTTTTTAGAAATTTTAATTTTAGATTAAATGCCTTAGATGAATCATACATTTAGATACACGCACATAAACACACACATTTATTTATTTATATCTACACACACACACACACACACACACACACACACACACACACACGCACACACACGTGTTACAGTATCTAAATGTACAAGCACTAAACCACAGTGTATTGATGCTGAAATTTTGAAAATTTGCATACTGAAAAAACTGAATAGCTAAAAAAAAAAACAGCCATTAAAATCTTGAGTCTTGTTAAATGTGAGCCATACATTTGATCCATAGGAGTTTAGTTTTGTGAAGGGTAGATTTTGTCTGTTTAATCTGATAATTTTCTTAAGGGGGGCACTGTAGATGGTAGTCATGCAGTGCATGTGGCACATATTGACATAGTTAAGGCCTTTGACATCATTCCTTATGCTGGTATCATACAAAAGGTAAATGCTTTAAAACTTGACATATTTGTAGTAAGATGGCAAGCAGCCACACATTGCAAGTTGCATGTCCTTCATCAAGTGGTGTGGATGTAACCAGCAATATCTCTCAGGGCTTGGTGTTGGGGGCTGCTCTTTTTTGGGGTTTGCTTCTTGGATCTCCAAGCAGAGAGCAGCACCCATGGCTGTCAGGGTTTGCATACTGGGGATTATTGTTGAGTCATGTTGTGACATCCAAACCCTGTGGAGTAGAATTACCCTAATGAACTCTTGGTGTGCTAGAGCCAGGCTCCGTCTAAATGCTGAGAGGTGTACAACCCCCACCTCTCACTGTGTTGCCTGGATGACACACCTCTGCAAACTGAAGGTGTTGTTGGGGACCTGAGTACATGACTGCAGTTGTCAGGAAATACTTCTGCTAGTCCCAGTTGGTTGACTGAGGAATATTGCTGGGGTTTGGAGAGGTAGTCACTCCCCTGTGCAGTGTAGTGCCCCCTTTAGGATAGCTCTCATTGCATGTGTCAAACAGTTGGTGGGACCCCAAGAGTTCCTAACCAAAGATATCACAAGCCAAAGGTCCATGAGCTACAGAGGCTGGAAACTCCATATCTTTATTCAGAGCCTTAAAGACTTTTGAGGGCATAGATCTCTCTCTCTATAGTTCACTGTGCCATTAGAGACCTGATTAGTGTGGACCTTCTGTTTCTCCAGTAGTGCAATCCACATGGGCATTAACCATCCTTATCAATCCCTTTTTCCCATTTTGTACATGGGGTTGGGTTTCACATCAATAGTGACCATCACCTAGAGCCATCTCTACAAAAACTGCTACTAAAGACCTAAATGTCCACTGATCATTAAATAAAACATGATGGTGGGATATGTTTATAGCTAGTTAATAGTTAATAAGTGTGATTCACTACCATTCTTTAGGCATAAACTAGTTCACTGGATGGGTGTTTATGAATTTACACCAGGATTGACTGATATGTGCCTCGTGAAAAAAGGAGGTGCTGTATGAGAGAGGGTACTGGTAAGGCCAGAATGGTCATGAGTCAGTGGCCTTGGAATATCTATTTATCTATAATAACCCACCATACAGATGTAATTTAAATAGCAGGAGTGTTACAGAAAGGGATTATTGAAGATAAAGTGCAAGGTTCAGGTTAGCAGGCATTTGTAAAGTGATACTAATGCATGCTAAGCCTAAACCTAACTCTAACCCCTGCCCCTAGCCTTGGAAAACTCCCTTCTGTAACACTTATCAAGACACTAAGACATGCACAACAGTGAATCCGTCCCCTTACTAAGGTCTTACTTGAACCCTAACTCTAATACACTCAAACAAAAACAGTACCACTCCCTTCTGCATGTCTGAATGTTTTGACACTAGGATCCCAAACCTAAACCCACACTTGCCTTACTCACATGCATTCCATCTTCCTCCTTCTGATATATTCCATGTTTGATGAATGGAACATGTCAGAGTCATTCAGTTTGTTTATGAACTGAACATTTAACAGTGAATCACACTCACACATATACTGCTATATAAGGCCCATATTGAAATGAGCATATAGTATAGTTAAAACAATATATCTAAACATCAAAGACATTAAAAATAAATCAAAACTTATATATATATATATATATATATATATATATATATATATATATATATATATGAAAGGAAAACTCCTGACCCTACTGCTAATGATTTTGTTTTGGCACCTTAAGAAGTTGGCAAAAATAGTGATTTCACTCTAACACTTGAAAGAGCTGGCATCTGAACTGATATGTAGTTCATATATACACATTCACATTCTCACACGTGTACACACACACACACACACACACACACACACACACACACACACACACACACACACAGTAAAAGAAATTCAGATTGTTGATTTTTATTGTATTATGCATACACCCATCAAACACATTTAGTATAATAAAAAAAAACACCAGAAGTTAACCACCTGCTCTTTCGACATAATAAATTGGACAGTGTATTAGCATCATTCACATAAAGTCTTTGACTTGTAATCCTCAGTAATAGTGATTTTCTGGAGGGTGTTGCCAGATATTTATATCTATATCTATTTATACATATATATATATATATATATATATATATATATATATATATATAGATAGAGATATAGAGATATAGATATATATATATAGATGTATGTATGTCTGTATATGTATATATGTATATATGTATATATATATATATATATATATATATATATATATATATATATATATATATATATATATGGGTCCATATGAATTGCTCGACAACTTAAAACATCGACAGTGACTTCACCGACAAGTCAAATAACCGACATCGCAAAACACGGACATTTACCAGGTAACGGATGCACATTCGCTACTCATGCCTACCATGGTTGCATGACACTGCCACACTTACTAAACCATGGTAGGCATGAGTAGCGAATTTGCATCCGTTACCTGGTAAACGTCCGTGTTTTGCGATGTTGGTTATTTGACTTGTCGGTGAAGTCACTGTCGATGTTTTAAGTTGTCGATCGATTCATATGGACCCATATATATATATATATATATATATATATATATATATATATATAATGTGTATATGTATATATATGTGTGTATATAAATATATATGTGTATATACACATATATGTTATTTTGTGATCAATCAAAAAACAATCACTGTTTCATTAGGTGCTAAATATTTTCTTTGGTTGTATTTATCCAGCCCCCATGTTCTCCTGCAAATTAATTCAATCCTATCATATAACATTGAGATTAATGCGCAGAATTGGGTGACATATAAATATGGCTGACCGAAAATGAATAAGCCTTTTTTGACTATTAGGATTAAATAAACATATATATATATAGATATATATATATATATATATATATATATATATATATAGATATATATATATGTTTTTTTTAAAACGTTTAAAAAGGAAATGAATTATTTCCTGAATGAAAACACATTTCTTACTTTTAAGCACATTATACTATAGAGTTTAAAACCTAAACTGGAAAAAAAATGGAAATTCACACGTATGCATATTGATTTTATATAGAAATTTTAGAAACTGTTTTGCTCCAATACCTTTTTTTGTTTTGAGCCAGTTGCATTCATTTTATGTCTGTTAGGTCACCTGTTTTCTGCATTGCTTTACATTTGTGAACCTTGCATTCTTTGAATTTCTGCAGTAGTTTCCTTTACAGTTGTTTTTAGATTTTTTTCCTCAGTGGTAGAACCTCCCCCCCAATTTTATTGTAGAATAGATGCAATTAGTATATACAGAGCTTGTCTTCTTTGGTCTTTGATCATTCTTTTTTAATAATATCTCTACCAGGTTTCATAAAATTGGGACTTGCGAGCATAGCTTGCTCATAGAATGACCAGTTTAGAGAAGAGTACTTGTTATATATATCCTACCTTGAGAAGAAAATTGGCACCTGTGGCTTCTCTGTGGCATCTGTCACTTTGATTTTGTTCATCTGCTTAAACTTAATGCCATTCCTTTGGTGAAGTCATGCATAAATCATTGGTTACTGTGACCCTTGCGTCAGCAGCAGCCTTCTAAAACCTATAGTTCATATGACTTTGAGTCATGTTTCTTTCAGTTTAATAATAATCCTTTTTAGAGGAACATCATTCTTAATTTAGATATGATCACATCTATTTGTCTTGCTCCAGAGGTAGGCGCATTCTCCCACCCACCCTGTCATTACTACCCCGCTGCACAGCCTGTCTTAAATACTTGTGACATTGATGGCCACAGCCAGGTCTCATCTTGACAAAACATTTTCAGATACACGTGTCACAATCACAGCTAGTTCTCATGATTGACAGGACTGGTTGCTATGGTTGTGGAAGGTTGAAAAGATTCATTATTATCTAAGGGAATGGAGAGTCAGAAGGTGGCCCTTCACAGAAACTGTTTTATGCGTGTATAGACTTAGCTGAATCATTTAGTCAGTAAGAAAAATCATTTGGTCTGTGAGGACACTGACAAACTTTGAATTTAGCAAAATGACAGACTGTGTTCCTTTTTAATATTCAGCTGTTACCTCATTTTCTTACTCGGGATATTGCACTGAGTTTTAGCAGTGTTTTATATTTACTGTTTTTTCCACTGAAGAATACACAATTCCCATTCTGCACAGCATTTCAATCATACCAAAAAGGTAGCGCACTTCTACCAGTGTGCAAATATATGACTATAGCTTTCACACTGTTTGCATATTTTTCAGGTAAGATTGTGACTGGTCAGGCTCAGCTTTATAGCTCTCCTGAAGTGTAGTATACCAAAGAGCAACATTTAAGTATGACAACTTTAAGGACAGCAAGGATTCATGACTTCATTTTGTGAAAACTGGTAATAGGCCAATGTTATATAGTTTAAAGTAGACATTCTGCATGCTGAAATGAACCACGAAACACAGTTATAAAATATTATGGGTTTTCACAGCACTTGCAAGGGGATCTTGAGATTGAATATCTGCGTGCTGGAAATCTGGGTAACACTGGTGGATGTGAATAGCAGTCAGATTGTGAAGGGGCTCTGGTGTGACAGAACGTTTAGAAAAGTAAAAACTGGCATGAAAGTAAGACCAGTTATTTAATGTGTTAGGCAGACGTGATTCATATTTGTAAAGTCCAGGAGCACATCATTCTGAACTGTGAATGTAAGAATAAATCAGTGGTAACAGTATGAGAAGTAAATTCCAACTTCATTTGACATAACTCTTAACTGTCCAAGATTTTCATAGAATGTCCAGATTTTTGCCTGATACTTTTGGTCTGTTCCTCATAAAAAGTGTGGTTTTCTGGTAAGTCACTGAGGACTGACATCACAAAATATCTTTCAGAAAATGCATGCTAATTCAAAATTTGATATTTTAGAACATTACTAAGTTTAAAATAGCAATAATTAATACCTGTCCCTGTTTTCAAGCCTTTATCCCCCATTATTTTGGCTTTGTGCAGATTTCTTACTCTAAACGGTTGGAAGGTATTACACCTGCCAGATTTGCTTGTGACAGGTTCATGTAAATTTCTATTTTTTATCTTCGCTCATATTAGAAAGCTGAAAAGGGATATTAGAATATGTACAGAAGAGTGTGACACGTATTTCCAGAGGAAACATACTTCCATGACTATACCCTAGAAGGGGAACACATTCTGCTAGAAAATTTATCTCCATTCAGTCTATAGTTTGTTGGCAGCTGGCATTATTTACTGGGCAACTATGGATAAACAGGAGAGTTTCTTTTTTCTGAGAGATTTTTTATCTCTGTCAATCAAACCCAGCTATTAGAACTGCAAAGGAAGCTCAACTTCCTCGTTATTTCAACCTGTTTTGCCAATACCCACATAGTATACTAATTTACTTATGTCCTGTAATCATTCAATGTGCCCATGTTATCTTTAGTTTTCTTACCCATAACACCTCACCTCCTAATTTAATTTTTGGCCTGCCGCTCAATCCAAGCATACAGCAACAGTAATAATAAAATGCCCCTCAAGTCATTTCGGGAACTACTTTGCATTTCTGAATTCCTAAATGAGTTTATTTGTCTAAACAACAAAACAACACACTGGACAACAGGCATACCAACCATATTTCTGGCTATAGAGTGTCTTTTTACTTTCTTAAATTTATTTTGTAGTGATTACTTGAAATGGAGAGTTAAACATTATGTGGCTTTTGCTGAAGTAGTTAGGTTTGTACAAAGTATTAAAGAATGCGGAGTCCCAAAGTTTTTATTTATTGTACAGAGATATACACTATAATGCTTTAACTTTGCTTTCTAGGCTAGTCAGTCTCATTAATGATGCTTATAATATACTGGTCTGTTAGGAAGTTGCATCAAAACTGTACTGAAAGGACCACACTAAAATGAAAAATACTGTAGCATACACAACAAAGCAAGTATAGTGCCTTCTGAAGAGCTCCAAAGTGGATCATGTAAATACCAAGTCTATTACAAGTGCCCAGGTCTCAGGAACTTCAATGCCACTATCTCATAGCAGAGTTTTGTGACTCTGTAACTCATGTGGCTCACTGCTCTCACTCTAACTCTGCTACATATTTGGGTGCAGTGCTTATCAACGGGTTTAATCTAATCGGCTTTCAGTTTTAACTAGCACTTATATAACTGACTTGTAAATCTTGGTGTGCCTAATTGAAATTTCAGTAATGATAAAATCTTTGAAAATTATACTTGTTACATGTGAGTAGCAAAGCAATATGCCTTATTCATATATGTGTTTAGTGCTAAAATGTAATTCTAGGAGAATGATGCCCTGACGGATAGTGACCTAACCATTTTTACATCTGTTGTGTATGCAAGGTTTTCTTACACTCTTGGCAGCTGTACTATTTTTTTCTAATGGAGGTCAATTCAAACAAAACACAAGGTTTACTTATGGCATTTGATAATTTTATACATCTCTGGTCTTCAAAACTGTGAAGCCAGCAACACAAGCAAGAGGTTAAGGCATAAGCGAGTCTGATGTACATAGCAAAGCTCTATATTTTTCTCTACTATTTTAAAGTAGAATTTCTACTTTATGGTGAAAGTCACAATAGTTTTGTTTTAGCCAGTGGTCCATTACCTTGCTGCAAAAGTGAGGGGGAAAGCTGGACAACTGCATATTTAACTGAGTTGATAGAATTTAAGCTATGGGTCTGCAGTACCCAAGGTAGTCAATTAACCACTCATGCCTATTAGAAATAAATGCCTTTTTTATCGTATTTAATTTTTTATGTATTTAGTCTTTGCCAAAAACATGAAAATAAATGCCTGTTTTCATCTGTGATTTTGGTATTTTGTTCAGGTAAATCACTCCATTTGCCAGACAAATCTCCAGAGACTTTCTGCAAGGAGAACCCACACTGAATACATAATCAGCATTCATGGCAGAAAGTGCAGTATAACAGCATATTGACTTAGCAGTAGAACACATTTCCTAGGTCCAGTTGCTAAACAGTAAACATGGAGTACTATAACAAAGAGATGAAACAATCAAGATAGCAGCATTGTATGGTGTATCCATGTAGTGGAAATGCTACTAGATCTATGAAGATCATACAGAAAACCTTTGTTAAAAAAATCAGCAAAAATCCAGTAGTTAAGGAGATGATCCAGAGAAGTGAATCCACTGCTGGTGTAGTTCAACAAATGCACACAGAAGGTCAAGAGTGAGGAAACTGGCTGCAGTATGCAGAAAACAATAGGGAATTCTGTGATATTCTAGGGGAATAATGAAAAATGCATCCCCAGAGAGAATGTACACCTCACAAGTAGAGCTATGAACGGTATTAGAACACAAGTACCAGGGTGCTCCTAGCAGGGGCTGTTCATGTTTTGGGGATACAGCACTAGTATGCTGCACCACAAGCTGTCATGGGCAGGTGAGCACCAAACGCAGCCTCCTCTTAATGCAAGGAAGGCACTTGGTCTGGTTCAGTGATTACTGTAGTGATGATTTGTATTTATATTTACTAATTAAGTAAAATTTCTAGTGACTCACGACTCTCATCAATAACCCAATTTGAAAACATAAATTTTGGAAATGAAACTATCTGGAATACAATGTGTTTTCATGCAGTTATTTTACACATGGAGCTGTTAATGACTTCCTTTTTCCATAGACTTATTTTAGCACTGTACTAAGACCAGGCATAAATTAGTGGAAACTTGGCCATGTAATTGCTACCTCGTTATTCCATCTTTATGCGCAAATTGCAGAGCTACATAGTTAATAATTTGTTCCATCTGGGAATTCTGTTATTGCTTCAGTCATTGCTTCTCTGTGAGTGTCACAATTTAGGTAACCACTGCAAAGGTCCCATTGCAAAGGTCAGCAGGATTAGCGAGGTAAAATCTGAGGTGATGCAGAAGATATGTAAAAAAAACACAAATGTAATACAATGATGCTGACTGGGCTTGCAGCTAAGACTTATTTAGAAGTGGGTCATTATGGTTAATTGTACAGTTAAAGACATGAAGCTAGGCACAAGAATGTAGATATAAATAAAGGCACACCAGCATTGTTTTCAAATAGCTGTGCATACATTACATATGTATCGATCTAGAGTAGGTCAATATACATATGAAAAAGTATTGTTTTTATTTTACAAGGACTATAATCCCTGAGTAGGACTCCATCTGCTGGTGATAAAGCAAGAATGAACAAATAGTACATTACAGTTTCACTAACCGTATTGGCATTTGAGTCTTTACTTGGCTGTAGTTTGCTTTAAATAAAATCAGGTTATCTTAATCTGATGGGGAAAATGAGCTGCCATTTTATTGAGCCAGCATTAAATAGAACAAGATTTGACAAACACACATTCATTTAAGGGATACCTTAAAAATGCTGTGACAGCCATCACAGTGCAGGTCAATGTAGTGGCCTGGGGTCCCACAGTGATTAACCAGAATTCAGACTTGGATCTTTAACCACATGCTATGAAACTGTACAAAATCCAGTGCCCTTCAGCATTCTAACAGCAAGATGGTGCCAAGCTGTTTTAGCTTGTACTGATACAGATGCTACAGTGAAAAGACGCAAACGCTTCTATTCACTGAATAGTTGTGCTTTATTGGTTATTCATTGAATATTCAGCACAAGTGGCTGGGATCTAAACATGATGAATTATACAACTCATACTAATTACTCCTTCACAGATTACATTCCCAATAGTTGCTGACATTTTGATAAAAAATTACAAATATGCCTCTCTTAAACAATCTACCTAAATAATTTTATATTCTGAGCTAACACTTTCCCATATTTATGTGCCTAAAGCAATATTTAGGGAGAAACTGATTTTGTAATGGCCTTATTTCTGAACAGAATGCCTTTGCCCCTTAATTTCCCCACTAATCTTTCTTGCTTTGTCTTCTGAACTAGAAATTATTGTTTGAAGAAGATTTTAGAACTGCTGATTTAGATCAGCTATCACCTTTTTACAGTTGTTTTTGGTTATTTGTAATCAATTTTATTTGGACCCACTTACCTCTAATTAACAAATGGGTATTACCTTCAAAATCTC
>NC_056746.1:1229688760-1229726260 GCF_019279795.1 Protopterus annectens | reverse complement strand
ATGGTTAAATGTCTGTATATTGTAGATTTCACTAGGATGTGAGGGGAGACTGCTGAAATGGACATGGTAGATTATGATAAAGAAAGGGAGTTAGCCGATCTGGTGAGAACTACAGCAGTGCAAGATGGGAGTGAAGTAGTAGTAGTAGTAGTAGTGTCCGTGTGGTAGAGGGTGGAATCTCTTTAGAAGTTTTCTTGTCTTATTCATATTAGGAGAAGATCTTTATACTTTGTAATAGTTAGCCAATTATGTCTTTCAGGGTAAAGTAGTGATAGTCCATTATTAGTGAGAGAAGGATAAAGTGATTCATTTTTAAAGGGTTTGAATGTCTGTCTTTTTTTTTATCAAAAGTTGGCAGCGGAAGGGCATAGTCAAGTTATAGTAATATATTTTTGCCAGTAGTATTTATGCATGCAGGCCTTGGATACTGGAACATTTTATGGTGGCCATACAGGGTTGAAAAAACTTTCATTCACATTTATATAAAATGAGAAATTTAGGGCTGCATGAAGTGCTATACAGAGTTATTTAAAGGAGCGGGCACTCAATTGTTTTATTATTACATAAGAAGGGGGATGTGAAAGGTGGTGATTTGTTAGTTTATGGGGGTTCTAAAGGACATCATTTTGATTTCTTTGGTATTCAGTGTTAGCCAGTTGTCCAGTAACCATAAATGTAGTTTGTAAAGAGAAGTGTGGAGCTTCTGAAGTATAGCTGGAGTTGGAGCTTGAGTGGAAGAACACTAGGTTATCAATGTGAAGTATCAAGTTGTTTCGTATATATCAAATTAAATTAATAATAATAGCTAGTCATGCTAATGATTCTGAACCATACATCTGAAATGTCCAAATTTTTGGAGAATGTCCAGATATTTGCTTCATATTTTTGTATGTTCCTTCTACAGTTTGTGGTTCTCTTGGGAATCATTGAAGTAAAAAAAATAATGACAGACATTTGAGTTCAAGACTTCATACCTATCAATAAATGCATGTATTTTAGGAGCAATATTTAAAAACTGTCCCTGTTTTGGAGACTTTACTGCCTCCCTACCCCCACCCTATTATTTTTGGGTTTGTCCAGAATACTTGCACTAAGAGTTTGAGAGTAATTTACTGAACCTTATCTTTGCTTGATGCTTGAACATTAACAAGGCATTTCCAGATTCACAGACTGGAATCTTTTCCTCAAAGGATGTCAAAGTGACTTTGAGACCAGATTCATAAAGGTAACCTCAGCATACACTATATGAACACTTTGTGAACACTTTCTGAATTCATAAAAAGTCGTACTTAACTATTCATTCAGAAAGGTTACAGTAAGTGTGTACTTTATAATAACCTTTTTAAATCTGGCCTTCATTTTCCTCTGGGTTAAAAAGAAAGTGCTTCTTAAACATGCAAATGTACATTTGTCTCACTTACTTTATCTCATATAATTTATGGTAGCATTAAAATGAAATTTAATACTCTGGTATGAGATCAGTCTGTGATCCTGTCTAGTCAGCAAAGTCTTAAGGAACAGGCATAGACTATTGCAATGTTTTCACCTGTCATTTAAAAGAATTTCCATTAACTGAAACATCATACAGCCATTTTATGCTATTTCCCTTATTTGAAACCTCTTTTAGCATTCAGATTTGGCTACTGTTATTCAGATATTGATAATGTTTCCACTGGATTAATGTGGTAACCACTGCTTTGTCCTTTCGAATGCTGCCATGCCTCATCTTCAGAGCATTCCAATTCTGCAGGGAGTAGGTTGACTGAGAACACATGGTCCTGTCATATCATCTCTATCCATCAGGAGCATGCCTTGTGGTCTAATATTATAGAATTCTGACATTGGATTAAAATACTGTAGGTTTGAGACCATGTCATTTGAAAACAAAACATGGTAGAAGATTAGCAGAAGATGTGTTTGGCATTTAGTGTAGAGGTTATGACCTGTTGTCTAGCTGCTTCTTGTAGAACAGTTCGATTCCCACAGTCTTCATTTGCCTACTTTGTGACTCTGAGCCAGTATCTTTATCAGACAGCGTTTCCCTGAAGCATTTAGGAAATTATGCTAGGCTCCACAGTGGTCAATTGGACCTCATGTCTAAACTGCCTGTGGACATAGGCGCTTGAAGTTGTTGGAGGGGGATGTGAGAGGGGCACTTAGTGATCTAAAAAGGGCAATTTACTGCCACAACATAGGTTTACTTGGAGGACATTTAAAGCTTAGCCAATTACCTTTTGGTGCTTGAATTAACATTTTCTGATTTGGTCTTACCTATCCCATGGCTGATAATTGCATATTAGCCCTAGTGAGAATAACTGTGATCATACCATAGATAATTTGAAAGGACCCATGTAAGGGATGCAGCATTTAGGAACTGCCTCTATCCATTAGTGGCAATGAGGTGCAATCCTGGAATAAATTTACTATTACCCATCCTTAGATCCAAGTTGCATTTGAATATGGACAGGGATGAGCTTTGTTTTACTTGAATGGATAGTCTGTTCTGGAACAGTGCTGTGATATATATCCATCTCTGCACAACTTTCAGTTTGGATACCTGGACTATGTATTTCTGATGCCATTTGACTTGCTGATGTTCAGTAGGTCCATCTGTAATTGGTCGGAGGATGCCTTGAATGCCAGACATGTCACCTCAAAGCAAGCTGCAGGATACTGAGTACTTGCCTCTCAACTGCCCAGATTTTCGCAGAATGCCCACACTTTTGCCTTACATTTTGGTCTGTTCCTCATGATATTTGTGGTTTTCTGGCAAATCAGTGAGGATTGACATCACTAAATAATGACATATATTTGAATTTCAGACTACAGAGCCTCCAGAAAATGTATTGCAATACAGAGCCTTTTATTTTAACAATTTCTAAGTTTGTAAGAACAATATTAATCATTTGTCCCTATCTTTGATCCTTTGTCCCCCTGTTATTTTTGGCTTTGTCCAGATTTTTTTGTGCTAAGAGGTTGAGAGGTATGACTGAGTATAGTGATAAATCTTTGAGATGTTGGATGCAAGACCTATTGTTTAGGACTTCTAACCATTTATTAAGGTATCTCTGTGGGTTTTGCAATTGTTGATGGGTCTGGACCAATACAAGCCAAAGTGGGCATTATACAAAATGATTGACCTAATGAGGGTTTTATAATGGTGGGGAGCAACAACATCTCTAGATCTAGTCACAATCAATTTGTTTATAAGCTGTGCAATATAGAACAACTATTTTATGACTCTGGGACATGTTGGTCAAACGTTGGATCACTGTACACACAAGTTCGCAAATGCCAATCAACTGGGTCAGTTCTCAGGGGGCATTTTCAATTTGGCAGTTCCCTGGAGTAGATTACTTCCCAAAGGATACATTAATGTATATTTTGGAGTTGAGCTTCAATTCATGATTCTGGCACCAGTTATTGTTTGGGACAAACCTTCCTGCATGATGGTTAAATCATTTGGGGATTCAATAACTGCTCCTAGCTTGCAGTCATCTCAAACTTAGTCAGCCAAAGCCCTTTGGTATTTACTTTTAAACAGGCATGCACACACACACACACTCCTTAAAAACTGTAACACACACACACACTCCTTAAAAACTGTAACACACACACATGCATGTTTAAAACTGTAACACACACACACACACACACACACACACACACACACACACACACACACACACACACACACACACACACACAAACACACTTCTTAAAAACTGTACCTATAAGGAAGCATGATTCTGGCAGCAGCAATGTGTACCGAAACAGTACAGAGCAATAAAGAAAACGCTACTGACTATGATAAGAAAACTGAAACTCTTGGGCACAAAATGTGTGATCACCACCAACAGAACAGTTAATCTAGTTAGTTACATTAGTATTATTATTTATTTATTTTTTGCTCCTTTCTTTTATCTTGTTTATAACTCAGTTGTTGCCAAAGTACTAGGTCGTAACCAGTTAGGGCATACCACCAGTTATCAAAGAAGACTGCAAACACATTTGCTAAGACATTACAAGGAAACGTTTACTATCCATCAGTCTTTGTTTCTATTCATCCCACCACTAAATATATTATTTATCCTTTCTCTGTCAGCTTAAATTGACTTCCATAACCACATTGTCAACAGGTTCCTTAATAATAATGAATTAAGTATTGTTATTTCTGACTTTGATTAAGCTAAAGGCATATGGCTAGGAGCTTCTATCAGTTTCCAAATGCTATAGATCAAAAATCAGCAATCATTAGGTGTGAGAGATTGGGTCTATATGACACTATTGAATAGACTAAATAGCGAATGCTATTTAGTCGATTTGATACTGTCGAAATGGCAAAATAGCGAAGTCATGGAACTTTGAATTTTTTCCCAGGGAAAAAATTTGGTGGGCCGTCTTCGGGACTTTGCCATTTCCTCCACTATGGTGCGATCTCTGAGTTGGTATATTTAAGTAGGGGGTGTGTGGAAGGCACAGCCCCCCACATGGGGGGTGTGGGGGGCAAAGCCCCTTAGTTAAATTTGTGTTTAAGTTTTTACAGAGCAGTGAATTTTTTCCCTGGGAAAAAATTTGCTGTTCTGTTTGTTCGACATTTTGTTTCAATATTATCGGTACAATGAAATAGTGTTTGCTATTTACATTGTATGATAATATGATATAGACACGAGAGATTTTATTCGAGTGGTATAGCAGCTTCTGAAAAAACAGCAGATTCAGGCAGTAATTGAATAATGGCCTAAAATAACATTTATGTGATGGACATTAGATCGAAAAGACACAGTTTTCAGAAACTACTGGTTTATGCAAGACACTACATCCTCTGTGCCCTAAATCCCACATTTCTTTCAAAGCTGCCATCACTCGAAGAAAAGGTAAATTAGTGTTTGTCCAAACACCCATACAATAAGCAGTGTGTGCCTTTCTCTGATTCAGACCTAAATATGATAAAACATCATCTCCTTACCGTAGCATGACTGGCGGCACTCAGAAACTGTTGGGCACAAATGTGTGATTACAAACGGCTAAGCTAGTTAGTTACTTCCACGCATGCTTGTGTTTAAATCCACGTTAGCATGTGTGATGCATGCAAGGGAATCCGTGTTTTGGGTCCTAAAGAAAAACTAAATTTTTCTGGTATGTCGCTTCATTAATTTTTCCCCAAGAGTCCGGTCCTGCAGCTGTAAAAGTGGGGGGGCCCTCCCTCCCCCTCACCCTATGGTTCTGGCACCCATGCCTGTGGACTTTTATAAACCCCACTAACTCCCTATTATTGCTAGATTAGTTTTCAAACTATTAATTATAATGCATTCAATCCTTCCTGAAAGATTTGTTGCCCCCCCTCCATGTCCCTAATGGAGCCTGAGATGATGGATTTTTATTGGCTGTTTTCACTGGTTTGCAAACTTCTAGCAGGGCGTCCTCTACCTGCCTAGCTACAGTCCTTTAGGAATCAGTTTCTTTCTAAGATTAAGGTATACAACATTCAGTCTACTTTCAAAACACTGCCAAAATCTTACTTTTCAAATTTGGTCTATTTCGACTCTTTCCATGGGGTAAACTCCTTCCATGGGGCAATTTCCTTCCTTCCTTGGTGCTTTCTTTTCACTCACCAATTCTTCACTGAGTCTCTTTACTACTTTATTTTTAGTTAAATTAATTTGGCATTTTTGTATTGGTACGACTACATTTGCAATTTGTTAATTTGTACAGTGATACTTTTATAAAATTTTAATTAAGCATTTTATTAGTTTTTATATTAATAAATGTGTGCATAATTAATAATAAAACTTGTGTATAACATTGTAAAAGGGAATGTATGTGAGCTTCACACACTGCAATTATCAATTATGTACAGTCTGTGTTCAGAGGTTTAGCTAGCTTTTGTAGCACCCTGGGCCATTACACAATCTGGCACCACCACCCCTCAACTTTAAGTAGAGGACCAAGAAAAAAAGTACTTTATTTTCTTTAAACTGTAGTAAACTGCTTGCTACAGCTGGCAGGGAGTGGTAAAGTCTTCATCCCTGACTGAAAATACGTTATCAACATTCATTTCTGAATTCCAGTAATGCATTCAACTACACATGGAGGCTAAAGTGCTTCAACAAATTCATTATCGGCATTCAGAAACTGAATATCAGTAATGAAGAACATGACCCCTGATATCTTGCACCTGAGCAACCTTGCCTCACCCTTGTTATATTTCTACTGTTTGTAAAGGGAACCAAATGTGTTCTGCAACCCAATTACCATCACCACAGGTTAAAAAAAACTTTTTTTAGCCAACAAAACTTTATACATTCCTTAAAGAGCTGCAATAAGTACATGAATAATATGAAAGACATCCTGCATATAATCGAACATAACTCTTATTTCCCAGGCTGTCTGCTATTCAACAGTTCTATAACTTTGTAAAAATGTAGAAGGCATTTTATTGTACTTTATTTCTGGAGGGATATACTAGCATGTCATGTTTATGAGGATATAATCCTTTTCCTGCCATGTCAAGTAAAATATATTTCTTAGGCTGCCTTCTCTCCAGTTCTACAGCCCTGAAGAAATAGAGTACCTCCTTTCACTGCATTACTCAATGGATAACCTGGTTTAGTTTATTTCTCAAGGTGCAGTCTCCTCACTGAACATTCTCTTGAAAGCCTGCACCCAAAGGGATGAAATTGTATTATAGAAAGGTAACTAAAGAGACCTGGGAAACAAATGATGTTGTTTATGAAGCATTCTAATATAGGTTCAGTGCTTTGTATAAACATTCATTGTACTAATGCATTAGAGTTCTGCAATCTCTTCCTTATTTCTTCAAATGAATATTATGTGATTGGCGCACATTAATTTATTGGTTTTATGCAGATTTAGTTTGTTTTCAAGAAGAAAAGAAAACTGAAGAGGACGCAGAACTCGCATGCATGCATTCATATACACGCACATGAACACGCACACACACACATACATACTGGCATTAATTTGATTCTGTTTAACTTAATTCCAGTAATTTTTATGCAAAAATAAATGATTTGTGCATTTGTGTTCACGTGTAAATTTTAGAAATAGTTTAGTATATCTGGCCAGTGTCACTCACACTGAATTTTTGCATGACCTGTTTGCATTCTCTCACAAATAATTATAATCACTGTAGAACTCATTAACTACAAAGGTGAAGATCCGACTAGCTGTAGGCTTTGAAAAATATTTGATGAGTACCAACCTTTACCCTTTGTGTGGAATATTGTCTGTTAAACTTTACTTCGGCAAACTAGTGAAACTACTTAGGAAATATATTTGCATAAAAGCTTTTAATTTTGAAAGTATGTGGCAGACCCCTTTGCTTTTATCAGAATTACAAGAAAAGGTAATGACTTGCAGAAAGAAATCAAAAATAACTTTAAAATCCTTTCACAGATTGGTGCTAATTGGACTGAGAATTAAATAGTCTTTGTCTGAGTGCACAGTTAATTTATTGGTTATTACTTTTCTTAATATTTCAAGTTCATCTGCAGGAAGAAATTCTACTTAGTTGCTTACAGATGAGTTACAGTAGCTCACCACTACTCATTCAGTACCTGTAGTAGCTAAATTAATTCAATACCTGTAGTACGTAATTATAAAAATAATTTAAAAGTGTTCGCATTACTGTTCAGATAATTATTTTGTCTGGATGCATAGTTGCCATTGTATACTTTCCATCTTCCTCTGGTATAAAGCATATCTTTTTTTAAAGAATGACTTTCTAAGGAAAGAGAAGTGTCTACATGCATAAATATAAAAGTCTGATGTCAGGCCTTTTATGTGTCTGTTGATTGTATTTGTTGTACTGTACAGTCTCATTCAAGATGGCCTTTTCCCTGAATTCTTATGCATTCCCCTTTTAGACCTTAATAATATCTTTGAATCTTTGCTTGACCCTTCTGGTATCTCCCTACAGATTTCTGTCAAGTTGGACCTACTTATATTTTGTAAAACATACATCATTTGTCTTTACAATGCTATGCCTTAACACAATTGTTTGTTTAGTTTTATATATATATATATATATATATATATATATATATATATATATATATATATATACACACACATACATACATATTTATTTATTTATTTATTTATTTATTTGACCAGAAGTGAACAGCTGGAAAAAAAAAACATTTTCAGTGAGTTCTGGAGAGAAATATCCAGAAACATTAAAATGCATAGTCTTTACACATCTCTCAGACATTAAGAGATGCCACATAATATAATTCAGAGCAATATGAATGCAAACAGCAGCATGCATCATATATACATGGTAAATACTAATTTAATACAGTGTTGGTCGTAAAAGTAAATAGAATGCATACACAGAACATGAAAATCTGACAGCAGATATGGAAAATGCCCTAGTCTATACCTATAACAAATAGCAAAAACAAAACATCAGTTACTTAAATTTTTTTCTTTTACTTATTAAGTGAGGAATCTTAATAGACAGACATCAGATGCAATGTATATGCAAAGTATGGTTAAATTACTTCCTCAAGTTTAATGCACTGAGTAAATAGGAATCTGCTCCAGGACTACAGAAATCATCTCATTAACTGCTCCCAGCCTTAAATCCTCTGCCCCGACTGACAGATGACATAACAAATTCCATGATACTCCATTGATTTTTATAGAGTTAAATGATGACAGTCATATGTCCACTACATAGTGTAGAGAGATTTGCAAGGAAATTCAGATAACATTTTAGAGAAAGAAGCATCTAGAAACTTGATTGATTCAACTACTGCATAATCTTCGAAGCCTCTTTCATAACTACTAGTACATAAAGCTGTACAAATAATTTGTATGTAGGTACACAGGTAATTCAGGTACATTAAACTAATACTTGCACCAAGATAACTTTATGATTGCACCTGCAATTTTGTTTTCAAAGCTGTCTTAAAGGCCTTCTTTACATCATTTTCTGTCACTAGGGGATTTGTACTGGCTCTCCAGTAGAAAATCTGAGTGTATATAGTAGTATATCTGACCATTAGGCAAAGCAGGACACCTGAGAGTGTAAGGTGGTTTAATTGTCTGAGGGTATGATAACTATACAGGGAAGAGTTATATATTGATCTCCTGCTGACACTGTAGCTACCCATTTGTAAATGGAACAGTGAAAATTGCAGATTAGTTAAGCAGTATACAGAACGTAAAATAAATGGAGCGAATATACACTATCAACTAGTGAGTGACCACCATGGGCGAGAGGTGTCTAAGATGCATACTCTATAACTACTGTTGAGTTATTTTAAGGCATATAATATATGTCTGTCTGTATATCTATCTATCTGTCTATATATGTAGGTTACCTTTGTTTCATCTAGAAGGCATTTGGTCGAACGTTAGAAAATCCAGCACAGCTGATCAGAAATCAGCTTATCAAGGTCTTCCAAGATTTCCTGAGTGAGATTGCAGAACAGTGGGGATTTGTAAAGTAAGTTGCCCTTTCCTTACTGTAGAATGATCTCAGAATTGGTATATACATCTGTTATGGATGGAGTCGTACACTAATCCAGATGAAATAGTTTACAGGGTATACAGGGTATAATTAAAATACTCACACCGGAGAAGTGGAACAGTTCATTCTTTGACTTTCTATCAGGGCCTTCTATGTTACACATAATGACAAATTTACAAAGCTGTGTAGCAACTACATTCTTAATCAGGTAATAAATAGGTGAAGAAGTGCAGCAACTCCTGGGCTGGTGCACTTTGGGAAAGATAGAATTGTTTAAGCTGCTGAAAAATCCATGTAACCTGTGTAATTCAACACAGTGGGGTCTCAGAGTTGATATAGTAAGTTATGGGGTGTGTGGGAGATGTATGCTTAGCCATCTGCCCAGTGCTCCATGAATAAATCATCTTTTTATATTTAATATTACTTATGATTAGATGCTTTGATATTATATAAGTATTATTCACTGTTATTTTTTTTGTGTTTACCAGTCCTTGTGAAAAAATGCTTATCTGTTCCATTTTGCAGGTATGGGTTTCTCTGTTTTATTTATCACAATTGCTTCAGCATTTTTTGCTACTGAAATAACTGTTGAGCATTTTCAGCATACAGTGATGTTTCATAATTTCCTCTAACCTGCCTAGAGATAGATCCACTGCCTACTTTCAACCATGTTCCAGATAAACCTTATTTGGAATATCTCCATTTTAAGTACATCTTTCATGAGGAGTGCTACAGAATCCTGAAAGCCCAAAATCCTAAAAACACACCGTATACCAACACTTACTGTATTCCAGCACAAGGACATAAAGAAACATATTACCCTTCAACTATACACAGGGGGGCAAGCACCCTTGCACCCCCCCCCACCCCTTCTACTTAAATATAACCACTCCGAGCTTGCACTTCAGTACACTAAGTGCAATCTCAGAGTTGATATATTTAAGTAGCAGGGGGTGTGGGGGGCTTGCCCCCCTGCTTATACTTGGAGAACAGTAATATGGTTTGTGTTTTTTGTTTCTGTATGTACTTGTGCTGGAATATAGTAAGTGTTGGTATCCTGTGTGTTTTCAGGATTTTGAACTTTTAGGATTTTGGTCTCAGGATTTTGGCCTTCAGGATTTTGGGCTTTCAGGATTCTGTAGCACTCCCCTTTCATGGCATATAGAGTTCAAAACTAATTGCCGTACTCTCATTGTGGTTGTAAGTAACCACTATTCCATGCTGATAGCAGTGATGGCTTTGTAAAGCAACATCTGAATGGACTTCAGAGATGTCATCTGATATTTGTTGAACACAGTTATTTTGTATTTTTTTAATGTTGAATAACAACATTATTCTGCTTTCATATGCCATATCATTTCTGTAATGCACATGCAGTGTTTGTACTTCTTGTTTTAAAGTCAACTCTTTTTTGCTTATTCTCCATTTATTTCATGTTCCTTCCCTTCCTTGAATAGTATATGGACATTCTCTGTTCTTCAGGTTGTCATTAGCAAAGGAGTACTTTGCCTTCTGTTACTCTGGTATATAATTGCTAAATATATGAGATGTGACATCAGAAGTGGTCTGTTTTGCACCCTCCCACAAACTCGGTGTCTGTTTCTGCCTCTGTCTTTATCTGTGACTCACTGCTTATGTTTTTCAAGTGGCCAGTTCTGTACACTGTTAGTGTTTATACTTTTAGCAATGCGTTGACCAAACTGCTGCTTTACTGGCATTTTAAACTTGCACTGTTAAATTTTTCTCAGCATAACTCTTTTCCTGTCTGAATGTGTGATGTCTTCAAGGGTTAATTATCTTAAATACGGTATTCTTTAATCCCCAAAAATTCAGTGTGATAAAACTAGCAATCATTCAGGCAGGAGGAACACTTGTTTTATTCCATATTAGAAGTAGAGCTATCAGGAAGGCGCATAGGGGTGCGGATGTATGGTACTACATTGCCACCTCTATATGTTATCTCTAATACAGACAAGACACTCTGTCTTCCAAAAATCAGACTAAGGTGCCTCTGCAGCTAAATGTTATTTTCAGGTGTGTGTAATAAGACACAGAGCAGTCAGACTTTTACTTTATAATATGCCAGTTTCAGTTACCATTGTAGGGTGGGGCCATTTGCCAAAATGATGTATTCCAGAGTCTCAAGCAGGAACAACATAACTTTGCCAGTTTGCTAGCAAATATCGTTTTGGTGAATGTTGTCCCTCATTTGTGCCTGTAACTCTTCTGGATCTGTTTCAAAGTGATTACTGATCAGAAGTGCATTTGCACAGGTTTTGCCCCATTTAGGTTCTCATTTACTATGATTGAGCCTTTCTTTATTAACCGTTACATTTTTGTTTTCTCACACATAAAACCTAAAACACTAACCATTCTCTTTTCACACTGTTATAGACATTATTTTTATTTGTATGTTTTGCTCTTTACTTCTTTTTCTCTTATTTTTCATCAATTTCAATAAATATCATTTCACATACTCCTATATTTGATTTGTACAATCTCTTTTGAAGGATGGTGCTTTTGTTCTTAATTCTGTCACCTGTTTTCATAATTAAAGAATTACTAATTAAGTTGATTTTTAGCATAGTTTATGCATGACATTTCTCGGTTACTCGACTCACTGTACATGTAAGAATATTATGTTTTGTCCCCAGTACGGTCCTCTAACGTCTCTCGTTGCTAACCCCCTATAACGTGACTAGGAAAATATTTAAGTGCTTTTGTAAAATATGCTTTCTTTTTCAGCCTTTGAATAGCAGGCTGCTTAATGTGGTCATAAGTAGCATAGCCTTCTTGTCTTCATTATTAGTGACCATAAATAATGTCTGTGCTAACTTATTCAACATTGTCTATTAACAAAACTCATTGTTCCTGGGAAACAGGAGTGGACACTTGTCTTGCTGTCTAGTGGACAGGATTTGAGGATTTGCACATAGGACTTTTTTTGTCATATTATCATATACTTCCACCAGCAAGGAAGACGAGCTCATTTATCCACAGCAGTCACTGTCTTTCTTAAAAATAAAGCTCTAAACGAATGCTGAGCTTGGTGGATACACATCTAGTGATTGTTCTGTGAGTTGTTAGATGTTCTAGAGAGAAGATGGTCACAGTACTATGGGATGTGATGGAAGGGTGGAGGTCAATGGATGTTTTGAGAGAGAAGCAGTTTAAATTTACATTTTCTTTTGGCTGGTAATGATCCTGAAAGAGATTGTTCTATGATTAGTATTTCTAGTTCTTCTCTAGCATAATGCATAATATCTTTTCCAGATGATTAGAATAAATAATTAATTTTACATCTAATTTGCAATCAGGAGTAGAAATACAGTAGAATAATAATTATTACTTTTCTTGACAATTGTTTTGGAGGGAGCAGTCAATATCCAGAGTCTATTGGTTCATGGTGTTAGAGGGAGACAAAAGACATCAGACACTGATAAAGTGGGTGGTATTTTTAATTAAATAACCATATTTGTCCAAGAACCTTGGGCAGCCATGGTGGTGCAGCAGTTAGTGCTGCCACCTCACAGCAAGAGGTTCTACGGTTTGATGATCGGCTGGGGTCTCTTCTGTGCGGAGTCTGCATGTCCTCCCTGTGGTCACGTGGGTTTCCTCCGGGGGAGCTCCAGTTACCTTCCATATCCCAAAGACATGCTGTAAGTGGATTGGATACTCTAAAATTGGCCCTAGACATGAGTGCATGCATGTATGTGCCTTCTGTGGAAGGTTGGGCACCGGGCTGGCAACTCGACACCATAAAACTCCACTGCCAATCATGAGGGGACAGGTGAGGGGACAGGTGATCTGCTGTGGTGACCCCTAACCTGGAAAAAAGCTGAACAAAGAAGAACAAGATTTGTTCAAGAAACTTGAGACAAAAAACACACCACATATGTCATTGCGACCAATTATATTAACACAAACAGTCAATAATAAATAAAAAACATTTTAATTTATTAAACATTTTCTTACATCTGTAAACACACCTACAGAAGATAATTAAAAATACGGACAGCACTGGCCATTCACCCTTAAAGACAGACAAGCCGCATTATAACCTCTGCTCACTCCAAGCCCAAAAATATTGTGAGACAGTGTACCTCTGCTCACATCACAAACAAGAGAAAGGGGGAACAGAAGAGAAGTTTACCCTGAGCATCTTCTCTGCCCAACAACCAGACAATGTTTTTACCCGGGTCAGGCAGGTGGGAATAACAGCCAATCACATACCAATAAGGCTGAGCTAACCTGTACCCTGTCCTTTAACCTAAACAACCCCTCCCTTATTGATCTCACTTCCTGTCAGTCTGTTCATACCATAAACCTTGCCACCCCATCCTGCTCACCTTGCTATTCATATTCTGTGACTCTTATCCTATTTTTAACCCATTCCCCCTTTAATTATCCCAAACAAATGATTGATTGTGTGGTAACTGGACTCAAAATTGGATTATTGACATCTTTTTCTCCTTTTGGTTTCTTCATTGGTGTTTTTGGTTTTGTTCGAGGAAGTTGGCCGTTTGAGTTATCCCAAACAATAACTTACTCCCTCGAAGACCCTTGGACAACTGTGTCTGTAACCAAATTACATTTTTTTGAGTACCTGGAGACAAGAAAAACACACACCATGTATGCCATTGTGACCAATTTTATGAACACACACAGCGAATAATAAATCATAAAATATTTGAACTTTTTGACAAATATTATCAACAATTTGATTATTAAACATCTTCTCATATTTAACACACCTACAGCAGAACATTAACAATATGGTGGTGTTGGCTGCTCACCCTCAAAGATAGACAAGCAGTGTTGCACCCTCTGCTCATTCCAAACCCAACATATTCTGAGACGGTGTACCTCTTCTCTCCTCTCAACCAAAAATGGGAAAGGTGGAACAGAAAAGTTTACCCTGAACTTCTCTTCTCTGACAACCAGCCTGACTTCAGGCAGTTCCGCCTTTATTTTTATAACTGCTTGACAATGTCCTGTACAGTGAATGCCTTATGTAAATTAAACAAGTCTAGACCAATATCACTCAAATGTGTTCCATCCTGTCTTTACCAAACAGGATCCCGATCATTGAAGTCCCAATGCCTGACCACTCTCACACCTTAACCTCTCAAAGCCCTTGATACTCTATGATTGGCAAAATGCATAACCCTCTCTAAAGCTATAAAACTAGCCACCTGCTTCCATATTAGCCTGGGGATAATGTCTGACCATACTCTAACCACACTATAAGCATGTGCTGACTTTGCTGTCTTAACTTCACTATGTACAATCCAGGCCAATAATTGCCTTTTGGGCACTCACCCTAAATCATTCCCCCCAAATGCATGAAAAATATACTTTTGAAACTCACCACACTGCCTTTATCTTTTCAAACTTGACAAACAATTGGTGCCACACCAAGTCTGAAAGTCCACACCACACGACCTTCCAATTTGCTTCTGTAAACCCTAACATATGTCCTTCAGACCTGAAGAATGATCACTTCTCCACCCAGAATATAAACAAATGCTCCAATATAACTACAGAAAAATGAAAAACAGGCACACTGCCATCTGAACAAATCAATATAAAAACAATTATCTTATAATCCTAAATAAACCCTGGATGTCTAATGCCCTGTTCTCTTAATGAATTCAAACAACTTTCCTTCCTCTGCCAGATCATACACTCTACCAATTCTAAACAAATGTGTAGAGAAACCACTGCATTGTATTCCTTGTGATTCTAACACTTTATGCTCCGTAGTAATAAAAGCTGGCACTGACAGAACTGTACCATGCCTTGATCTATAAACCAGTGTCTTATCTTGAACTACATAAAACTTCCTTAACTTTTTCATCCAAAATACTGGATGAAGTGAACTTTCATGTGCCTCCATCAATATCACTTGCCAGCTGCTCCCTATGCGATATACACTTGGGTTTACCTTTAGTTGTGCATATTGCACACAGGCAAACAGCAATTGTGCAAAAGGCAGTTGGCAAGATTTGCAAATGCCAAACGGAAAAAGGTTTGAATGTGCAATGAGCAAATGCACATTCGACATTGTGGGGTGGATTGCACTATAGTGGGGATCGGGAAATGGTCCCTTTCCCCACTGTAGTGCAATCTCGGAGTTAGAATATTAAAGTAGGGGGGTGTTGGGGTGCAGGGGGGCTTGCCCCCTAGCTTTACATTTCTTTTTTTTCCCATAAGACATTAATGTTCGAAAAACAGCGAATCTGCATTTCAATTTGCCGTTTTTTGAAAATTAAGGACCATCGCCATTTTCACTTTCATGGTTACGAGTCGCTCGTATAAACATTCAAACCACTGTGATTCAGCTTTATAAAGGTAAACCATATATTTGACTTCCTGAGTCAAATTAACACCACTAAATCTAACACACAAGCATCATTCCATCTTAAACAACCTAACACTTCACTCATCCTAAACAACCCCATATACATGATCACCACCAATACTGCAAAACTTTTAAGTTCACAAAAACCTTCTAAAACCATGTGTAACCCCTTTAATAAGGCCCTAAGCACCAGTCTGGTTAAAAGAAAGCATCCATCCTCATTCTTCTCCCTCAATCTGTTCCACCCTTTCAATATTTTCACTAACAACTAATCTTTGGAGACATCCTTCATGCCACACAACTTTGCTGCCACACTCAAAGCTGCCAAATGCACTTTGATTGTTTACACTACTTCCCCTAAAGACCACCCATACACTACATAATGCATGACCTTCTCCACTGACCATTCCGTATGCTGAACTGGCAATTAACTAACAAAGTATGCAAAAGGATTTTGCCCATGATTTCAGCATTGGACATCCTGCAGTGGATCTTCAGTCTCCCACACTTCCTTTGGAATGGCTACTAGCTTCTGATTGGCCCAAGAGCTGAAAAAATGAAACTGAGAAATGCTATGAGCTACATGGTTAATCCTGCTGGGTACACGCCTAGCTGAAAACATAAACTTGATTAATAGGCTCTGCAGCACCAGCTTTTGCAATACCAATAAAAATCTGATAATCTTCTTAGCCAAGACCTACACCACAACCTTGTTGTCTGAATAAAATATCATTACTCTGTTGCACAATTTACTCTTCCACACCACTGTGGCCATGCATACCATAATCTCTAAAAATGCCAAATCCTGATTCCACTATTCTGCCCAACCTTTGAACAATGGAGAGGCAAGCCATTTTCCAGCAAAAAAAGCCCCTGTGTCGTGTGTCCCAGCCACATCTGTAAATCAGCTCAACTCCTCTTGTGAAACCCAGTCACTCTGCCAAAATGACACGCAGTTAAAAGAATCGAGAAATACTGCCCACTATCTCAAGTCTTCTTTGATGAGCTTTGTAACACACACCCAATAATGCCTGCATTCTTTTACCTCTCTTCAGTGAATAACTGATCAACCTACAAAATGAGCTACCTGGACTAATAGGTCTACACAGAAAGTTTAGCAAGCCTAGTAATTCCATCACCTGTCTAATCCTGATCTTGTCCCTCACCTGAAATTGAGTGATCTTTTGATGCAGCTTCCCTAGCTTATCATGTGGTAAACAAAAATGCCGTTTTGTGCATCTACCATCAAACCCAGGAATTTTTATGCCTTTGTGGGGCCGTCGTGATTATCCAGTGCTAATGAGACACCTAACTCATAACACATGACCACAAAATCCCACAGCACTACCTGAGCATCTTCCTTACCCCCCACCAATCAACAAAAAAAGTCCAAGTAGTGAACCGCCTTCTGATTCTCCACCCACTGCTGTCATGTCCACTGCATCAAGTAACTAAGCATTTTGAACATGGAACTTGCAACATGATTAGTAGTGCTAGTATGAATTATTTAGATATGTTGATGAGTTTTGGCCAAGGAGGGTTCACCTCTAAGATTTATAGGAAACCAACATTCAGCGATTCATACTTCGTTTTAGAGTACAACAAATGTTCACAGAAAATCAAAGGCATTATAAATAACTTAAATTAGTTATGTTAAGTGCTCTATCATGCCATATAAGTTCAATTTTTCACTTGTAATATTGTAAACTGAAATGGAGCTTTTCTCTACGGGCCTCTATTGAAAATGGGCTACTAGCCCAGTCTGATCTTCCTTGTAAACAAATATAAAATAAACAAAATAAATAATTAAAAAACTGGGATATCCTCATTACATGCCATCTATTAATTGACAACTTGGAATCTTTAAGTAAGTGGGATTTTGTGTTGAAGAATGGTTTAAATTTTTTATCAATAAAACTAACTAATGGATATGTTTTGGAAGCTTGGAATGATATGACTGGCCTAAATTTTAAATTATATATGCCTTTATGTATTTTTGGAATTCCTAAAAAAAGTCTGAATTAAAGGCTTGTTTATCATTAAATTTGCATAGATTTCTTCATTAATACTAATTTCTCTAAATGTAAGTCTGTCTTGTGGTATGCAATATTAATTTCATTTCTGCAGGTGGTTACATCAGCAGTGATATCATAGACTATCTCAAATATAGCTGCAGAACATTGTATGGAATCTGCTGTCACAGTGCTCTCATATGACAATTTAAAATTAAATGCGATAAATTTGCCAGAGTTAAATGAGGTAGTTTCTGTTTATTCTGCCTTAAAATTGTGATCAACACAACTTTAAGAGGTTTGAATGGTTTTATAAGGAATGTAATCAGCTCAATATAAGCGTTTTCAGTTTTTAAATGACAATTTTTTTATTTTTTGAAGTTGATTTGTTGAAAACACTCAAACTATAAGATAAAGTATTGTTTTTATTATTTTTGGAATCTTTTGTGATTGTTCTGAATATGATTAATTACTTGAGATCACACGTAGTTGGTCCTTTCAGACAATTAGTATAAAAATAAATGATGTAATAAGGTCATAGATTCTGATGAAGTTCCAGGTCAGAAACGAAAGCATTTAATCTGTTTCATTTTCAATAAATGCTTGAAATTTTAACATAAATCTGAGTGCTGTGGAGATGGCCTTCTCAATCCTGTTTTTTGATTTAGGTATAGCCTTCACCGGTTTTTAAGTTGTTGTATATGCACCTCATGGTGATTTCTAAGTGATTGATTTTGGTGTTCTTCACATTGTACACCAGATTGTGTTCATTTACAAACATGCCTAACATTGCCCAATCAACTGGCCTCACCAGCAGTAAATGAAATGTAGATTCAAAGTCCAGTTTCACTATCCGTGGGTCTGCAAATTCCCAACTGCATTGTCCAGTGATGCAAACAGAATCTTCGCTTCCGTCTTCATAATATAATCATTAACCAACTCCCCTCTTCAGAATGATAAATGATGGAACAATCTGAACTACCCTAGCCTCTTTTTAGGTACCAGACTCCAAGGAGAGACACCCTAACTGACTAGAACAAAAGGTCCTTGACTTTTTTTAACTCAAATGCCCTGGAACATATTGTACAAACCCCGACAAGTGGAACAAATGTACTAGATCTGGTCCTCCCTAACATGACAAACAGATGCACCAACAAAACTGTTGGACCCTCATTAGTTAAATCTGTTGGCTTCAGACTGGCACTAACACCAGAACTCACAAAGGGCAAGTCAGGCTAAAAAAAACTTCACCAAAGCAAACTATACCCTCCTAGGGGAAGGTAGAAAATGCATTCCAAGTCGCACCATCAGCTGGAAGTAGTAATTGCATCAAAGTTTACACTAAAGCCCTGTACAATTACTTGCATAAGTGTTTACACTTGGCTGCTCCAGAGAGAATCAAAACCAGAGACCCAAGTAAAAAAAAAAAAAAAAAACCTGCCCTGGTGGGTATCCTACATTAACAAACTTTACAACAAATGCAAAACGTTGCTGTGTAAGAAAACTAAGGTGAGGCCCCAACAATGGAACAGCACCCTAGTCAGCCTCAACAGGCAAATAAGATGACATGTCAAATCCTCTAAGGATAACTTTGAGAAAAACATAGCAATCACAACCAAGGATAATCATAAGGCCTTTTACAGCTATGTACATAGCTTAAAAGGTGGGACCCAAGCATGTGCCAAACTAGTGACTAATGGTAACACACACTAATCACATAGAGATAGCAAAGCTGCTAGTGGACAGATTTGGTGAAAATTTCACTGCCTTATCCCCTCCCAACTTAACACAAACTTTACCCCCAACTCCCTTCCCACCCTACATACCTGACGAGCAAGTCATTAAAGCCTTGTCTAATGTAAAAAAAAACACAGCCTCTATGGGACCAGATGGCATTCCAGGCTGTCTTCTAAACAAACTAAAACATGAACAAGCATCAACATTAAGTACCCTATTCCATCACAACCTAACCATTGGCTTTGTTGCTAAGCTGGAGAACAGCAACAGTTATTCCCATCCACAAAGGTGGCTTAGCAACAGACCCAGGGAATTATAGACCCATAAGTCTGACCAACCTCATCTGTAAAGCCATGGAACGTATAGGTCCATAGGTAGGTACTAGGCTATTGGCCCTAGGGCCTATATAAGCCTAAAGAATTGGTACCCTGTCTTTTGCCACTCAGGAAAATTATTTTCCTGTGCCCCTGTCAAGCAGAGCCACAGAAGTGATCCCCTGGCTGAATTTCCTATCTCCCATCCAATCATCAAGATTTTTCTTGGAGTGCTAATGAGGAGCTTTGTTTGATACAGATAGGTAGTTTGTTCCAGAGTATGGGAAGTCTCTGGGGCAGGAATCTATCCTCCAGCATGTTCTGTTTATTGTGGTGACAAGGTTTAGGTCACTAGAGCATGTAGCTTGGAGGGATTGGGATTTCTTTATGTGGAGCATGTCCAACAGCTCTGGGTTTGACATATCTTAGGTTCATAGGTAGAAGAGCAAGTCATTAAAGCCTCGTCTAATGTAAAAAAAATACAGCCTCTATGGACATCATAAATAAAGGCATAGGTGACCTCCAAACCCTGGATCCGACCCAATTTGGCTTCATCAAGGGCAGATCTTGCCTGTTAAACCTGGTGGATTTTTTCAAAAATGTGACCAGGGCCATTAACGAGGGCAAATCTGTGCACACAGCATACCTCGACTTAGCAAAGGCCTTTGACACAATCCCACACTCAGACATTACTGATAAACTTAGCAGCTTGAATGTAAACCCCTTTGTTGTAAGATGGGTTGCCAACTGGCTCACAGACCAGTCACACACTATCAAAGTGGGTGATGCCACATCCAACAACAGACCTGTCATGAGTGATGTGCCACAAGGGTTATTGCTGGGCCCCCTAATGTATGGTATGTACTTCTCAGACATTCAGGCCAAAACTAAGGGGCTCTGGCTGGCCAAGTTTCTGGATGACTGCAAACTGGGTGCAATTACTGAATCCCCAAATGATGTCAGTACACTTCAGGAGGGTCTTATGCAGACCAATGACTTGTCTTACTCACGGACTCAAACTGAATGCAAAGAAATGTATTATAATTCCCTTCAGTAAAAACAATGTCCCTTCACACTGTCAGATTAACAACAAAACCCTATATACCTGCAAAGTGGTAAGAGATCTGGGATCATAAGTAGACTGCGACCTTAACTTTGATTACTATGTATCTACTGTAGTAAGGAAGGCTTTCTACATAGCACACTTGATTAGCAAAGGCATTGCCTCTAGAGGAAATGAGGTTGTGACCCCTCTATACTTGTCAGTAATCAATCCTATAATTGAGTATAATGCCCCTTTCAGCATGTACCATACAAAGCACCTGTAGCAATTGGAGAGACCTCAGAGGTTTCTAACTAAGAAGATCAAGGGACTCCAGCCCATGACTTACACAAACAGAGTAAAATCCCTGTCACTATATTCAGTATCATATAGACTTCTTAAGGGAGACTTATTCCTGGCTTAGAGCAAACTCTGACCCAAACCTAATGAATTTGATGCAAATCCGTAAATCAAATGGGATTAGAGCTACCCATTACAGGGACCTAAATATGGCCTGCAACTTGAATAAGACATGCTTGAGGGACAGATTTGTCTCCCAGTGACTGCTGCATCTTTGGATTAGGCTGCCAATTCATGTGAAGCAGAGCACCTCTATGACCGTGTTGAAAAGGAACCTGGATGAGTGGATGGGAAACAATAAATTCTTACTGGGGTTAGTACCCACAACCCTCCTGGAGGTAGGCATTCATTAAATACAATTCTGGGTAATGACTAGAGTATCTATGGTATTACATTGGGATAAAATGGCTATGTTTGAAATTACCTCCAGGTCGATAACCTAGTAACCTCCTATGATCCTTTTGAATGACTCAAATGGGCATCTCTTGAACAGACATTTTATTCACCCCCAACTTCCTTATCAATCAAAGCTTGCAATATATCTGCATTCACTTGAGTGGATTATAAATTTTTACATAATTTATTGTTTGTTAACCATAGATGTGATAGAAAAGCCATACTGAAACTCCTATATTACCTCCCACTCCATATCCTGACTTAGGCAATCTTTCAAGTAGTGTCTCAACACCAACACTCTAAAAGGGGTATGACAAGTTTCCTGCAAAACCTAAAAAGGGAGCTGATGCATTTTACCTCAAAAATGTTTTTTTTCCTCATATAACCTCGATCAGAAGCAATTAAACTTCGGCAGTACAAGCAACCTGACTGCAAGCAACCCAGACACAAAAATCAGTGAGAGGCAATGTCTTCCAAAGGGGAAAAATGCACAACCAGCAAGCTTCCCAGAACTTATTTAGATCCCAAGAGGGGAACTGGAATGGTAACATCACTTGCAGATGCTGAGAATGGCAACACCTTGGCGACAATGGATGCAGTACCCATCCTCTAGCACATGGGGCAGAACTTCACAGCAACGCAAGACACTTAAAACACCATCCAGCCCTATGCAGCACCGCTGCCCAACAAATAGTCCTCAGAGTTCATAGGTATACACTAGGTTATTAGCATGCACACCACTATGTGCTTTGTCAATATTCTGAGGTCTGATAACTGTGCAGAAAAGACCTTGACCATTTTGCCAACACTTTCCCTATTGGCAAACATGGAACACCCATACCGCTCTGACGCCACTGAATTAATTCACTCTCACCTTCATTCATTGCCCAGTAGGACCCCACCACTTTCCTCCATAGTCTTAGTTTAGCCTTTTGCAGTTTACTAGTTCATTTCTCCAACTGGCGTTACCTATTCTATGCTTTTTTTATGTCTGGTGAAGACAAAGACTGTTGAATGTGCCTCACATGTAATTGAACTTTCCACGTTTTTTCTTCTCTCTACGTAATTAGCACCTTCTTCTCTGTGTTAGCCTTTTAGGATCTCCCAATGGATACTTTGTATATAAAGTCAGTCGATGTAGTTAGGAAGTCATCTTCATCTATTGTATTTACTTTTTCTTTGTTTTTCCTAATTAATTTAAACATTAGGGACACCTAAGTTGGTGGTCCATGTTAACTTCTCAACATAATTTATTCTACAACTGCTGTATTCCATATAGTTATAATGAATCTGTCCCCTTCATCTATCTAGTAGCCACTTGGTACCACTACAGTAAGCAGTTATACACTTACAAAATTCCCCATTTACTATTTGTGGCACAGCTGGTAACCTTCTCATCAAATTGTTTAATTTTCATAGGTTCATAGGTTAGTACTAGGTTAACTGCCCTTGTGGGCCATTTTAAGCCTAGCCAGTTACCTCATGTGAGAATCAAACCCTGCACCTTGTGTCTGCAAGGTGAACACCTTAACCATCTTGCCAACCTCCCATAGTGATTCTGTGATAGTAAAATACTAAGAAATAATATTGTTGACACTTCTCATCTGAAGATTTAAGTTAACACTACTCATACATAAAGGCATATGCTTCTAGGTTCACACGTTAATACAAGGCCGTTGATCCAGTGGAATATTTATAGCTTACCCACATGACTCAGCATTGAAATTACCAAGACATGAAATAAAATTATATCCCACAAAATGAAGTGCTTGTGCCTAGCTTCAACCCATTTCTATAAGGGCTTTACCAGTGAGACCAGGGTATAGTTAAAAATATCCATGCAGTCATCCAGGTTACACCTAAAAAGGGTCAGGGAGTTGCTTTGCTTTGCCAAGAGAAGGCTACTCCATAAAAGAGGTTTCCTCTGTGATAGATCTTTGCCATGCTGTCAGGGTTTATTTTTTATTATTGTGGAAGTTTAGACCTCTCTCAGTGGGTATTCAGGGTATTACTACAAGTTTCATAGAAGTTGATCTTTTGAAGCTCTCTAGGCAAGGTAGAGGTAATCTCTCAAGAGCTGATAGGAAATGGAGCAAAGAGGAAGAAATTAATGTAGTCAGGGTAGCTCAAGAAAGACTTGCCCTTGATTGTTTTAGTAAGGAGACATTGAGGTCTTTTGAGCTGTATGACTAGATAAGTGCATACCAAAAGGGGCATTATATGGAATTATCAATATGATAATATGGGAGGAGTAAAGGGTGGGTGGTAAATTCTCTGTATCTAGAAGATACCCTTTGTGATTAGTCTGTATACCCTTTGTGAATAGTCTGTCTATACACAAACAATTTCTATCATCAGTGGTTACATGGTAATGTAAGGATAGTTCATTGTCCATAAAAGTGCCTAAGGCCCTAATGAACTACTCCTTGTTTAGGGGGTGTTACATCATAGGAGCAGTGGTGCCCAGAATTGTCAAAGGGCACAGTGCTGCATTTCTTTGCATTTAATGTGAGGCCGTAGTCCAAGTACCACTTGTTAGTGCATGTTAGGCCATTTTGGGGAATCTGGAGGATATTAGGGCTATTTATGACACCTCAACATCTACAATCATCAGCAAACTTTGTCGACCTCAGGCAGTTGGTGTTATCCATAAAAGCAGAGATGTATATAAAAAAAGTAGTGGTCCCTGGTGCAATTCTTTGGGGATTCCACTGGTAAATACTTTTTTATTTGAGATCTTGTCTCCAGCATGATCTCATTTATTAAATTCTGTCAGTGAGCTAGTTTGCTGTATAAGGGGTACCATAAGGGCTTACATTTAATTGCTTATTTTATCAATGATACCAGAATGTGGAATGGTATCTGTGGCCTTGGCGAAGTCCAGGTTTGGAGTATGAACAAATTTCCCTAATTCTTATGTCTCCGTAATCTGTTCAAAAAAGTCCACCAAGTTTAAGTCACAGGATCTGCCTTTAACAAACCCAAAGTGGTTTGGGTCCTGGGTTTGAAGACTGTGTATTTCCTTGTTAAGAAGCTACATAAAAATGTACTTCATTGTTTTACAGATAAGGTTGGTGAGATATGAGCTGAAAGTCACTCAGATCAGTAGAGGGTCCCTGTTTGACAACTGGGATATTTACAGCAGTTCCCTATACCTCTGGTATGAATCTAGTGAAGAGGCCGAGATTGAATAGATGTAATAACGAGTCTGCCAGACATTGTTTGGCACTTACAAGGAGACAAACTGGCATATAATCAGGGCGCACAGTGCTAGTATTTTCTGCCTTAAATCTTCAAAACTGTGTCCAAAACCTGGCATACAAAAATGCCTAACACTGGAAGGAGTGTACAAATTCTGCTTATATTAAACTACATTTAAAAGATTTGAATGAATATAAAACGAATATACCTAACATACCACTGTCGGAACATATAATAGTTGACATGAGTTCTAATCTTTTAGTAATATAACACTAAAGTTATTATTTATAGAAAGTTTCCGTATACCAAAAAGATTGTGTTTATTGTAGCTACAGAAAATATATAGAATGCCAGAACGGGTAATGATCATGTTTCATCAGGGTTACAATTGCCCCTTACACAAGATATGGTGGCCATCTCTCCTCTTGAACCTTTTGGTAGTATTACTAACCCAGAGGTTACAGCCTTATAGAGACAGGGCAAAGTTGCTTTTTATTATATAGCATCAAATAAACTTTACAAGTGTGTGTCTGTGTGTATTATGTGTATATACATGCCCCACCCCCTTGTCTGAATCTATGAAATCTTGAAGTCAGACAAATTGTTAGGTGTATATGGAAACACAAAGGGCCTGCTCCCAAAGAATTATGGTCTCTTATTTCAATGTTTGCTTTTTTTTTTTTTTTTTTAATAAAGGTGACCTTGTGCTTAGTGAATTTGTCATAAGAAATTGTATCTCTTCAAAGAGTTGCTGCTGTTGCAAAGAAGATATCTATTTGATATTAACTGTCTTATAGAGTGTGTCCAGTAAAAATGAGGGCCTACACTGAGTTATCACTTCTGGACATACCGCAGCAATCTTGCTGACTGCACAGCTCCTACCACCAATTATGCCTCCATGACCGAACAGAAAGTGCATCGTTCAGGAAATCCTATTTTAAACAGGGAGACTACATATTCAGTACCATACAATGTGGGATCTCTAATCTTTAAATCCACTACCTTAGAAGTGGCACAATGATAGGGAAAAGAGACCTGCAGTTAATAATTTTTTCCTGAGTTGCTGCAATCTTGGAGGTAATATATTCAGAGATCAGAGGAGGAAGAACCAAACTCCCCACATTAGGAGGGGTGTAGGGACTGAAATATGTTTGCAGTCAATATTTTAATAATAAACTATGATGGTTATGAGAGGGGGAGAGCAGTTTGGTTCTAGTAATTAACTCCGCAATAAGCCCAAAAAGATCTGTAAAGAAGTCAAGCATAGTAACAAATCTTCCCTACTTACCTAGAGTCTGAATGTGTTCTTAGAATTAAGGGACTTTTTTCAGCATCTTTTTTCACTTTTGCTCCACTAGATCGAAGAGCCAAATTATATAAGTATTGAGCAGGAAGTGATTAGTACTATTTTTGGGAATCTGTTATATATTCGATCCAGTGTATGAGTATAGACATCCCACATTCATGCTTCTTTTATTATTACACATTATATATAAGTAAAAGTAACTCTTATCTACATATAGTTTGCATGAATTGTGTACGTATATTTTTCCATGCCTTTTGCTTGAATGTGAATTTCACTGAATTAAAAATAGTCAAAACTGACTGAAAACACATTTAACTAAAAACTAATTTGAGTCCCAAATGACTAATCTGTAGATAGTATATGATGACATCACTTCTGTTCAAAGGAGTTGTTAGAGGACTGACTATAGAGCAGTAAATGTGGATTGGCAGTGTCAACCATCATGTTGTACCCCAGACCTAGAAATGTTTGCATTTGTGCACCAGCACTGATTCACTGTGGCAAGTGTTTTTATTTTCATTTCTTTTCAGGAAATTTTTTTATTATGTTATAGTTGTACAGAATGTTTTCAATCAATTGTGATTAATCAGATGCATTTTTAGTGATTTGTGGTCACTGATTTCAATTTCAGTTAAATATAGATTCAAGTAGGCATAATGGTCAAGGTGTTTACCTTACAGACAGACACAAGGTGCAGTGTTTGATTTTCACATGGGGTAATTTGCTAGGCTTAAGATAGCCCCTAAGGGTAGTTAGACTAGTGCTAACCTATGAATCAAATGTCATAGAACCATGTTTGTGTGTGGATGGGTTTATAGCTATATCTATGCAATGTGGGTGCAAGTATACCTATATCTATATGTATCTGTCTATACATACACAGACATACATATAGGTGTTTTTGCATATGGCTTAAGAATCATAATAGGTGCTGACAGTACTGTTGCAGTTTTTCTCTGAGTGAGAATATATGCTTACAATTTGAGGCCTATCTGGTCAAAATTTTGGGAGAATGTAGACTGAGAAAAAAAATCTTCAAATAGTTTAGTTTTTGATGGCTAAAAATACATATTTATGTCTGGTTTGCATTTTTAGTTCAAAAGTCAACCCTTGACAATTCATGTAAAAAGTGACATGAGAATAGTTTCCTTCAGTAACATCTATGGCAGTAAATTGAGTTGTAACAGTTTGATATCAATGGTATCTTTCTGTTGATCATGTTTTAGGAAAATGAGAATATTTATGTGAACATGTCTTGTGGAAAGTCAAAAAAATCCAAGATATGCAGGTTGGTAAAGTGAAGTGTAGCAAAAACAAGGAAATATAAAATTAACAAAACACTCTTTATTCCAAATAACAAATATTTGGAATAAACGGTTTGTGTTGTGAAGAGTGCTTTGCTATTTTAGAACATGTCTTGTGGGCCAGGAAAGTTATGTTGTAGTCACTTACTGTTTTCATGTGATCAATTGTAGTTATTTTGTGAAGTTTGTAGACTCTATTCAGTCTTGAAAAGAGCGGGTGTGCTTAAGGACTCTAGGATTAAATATCTAGCTATTATTAGCATATATAAGAAATTGTAGGAGTTTATAAGAAAAAGAGAGAAGTTAGAGATCCATCTAGTTTTACCGTTTGTAAATATATGAGCAGAGCAAGATGCACCTTTTAGAGATAAGAGTTGTGGATACTAAAGGAGATTTGCTACAGGTAGACTAGAAGAGGAATTATATATTGCCTGGTTATGTCTTGGTAATAACAGCGATCATGACTGTAGGGAGCTCAGCTGTCTTTATAAAAAAGCATTTAACTGTCTAGTGAAATAATTGTATATTTTATATTATATTTTAATACTGTATGTATTGTATAATTGAATATACTAGGACCCTATAGTCATCTGTAACTATGAGGACACTGTAAGTTTGCCTAGACTCATTTTGTACGTCTATGAGGATAAGCATGGAATAAAATGCTATGCTATGCCTAGCTGTCTTTTGTAAAATGTGAAAAAAAACATTTCCAGGTACAATGGAGGATATGGTCAACAGATATATTCTTTAGTCTCATAGTAGTGTATCTACAGTTCTTTGCAACACAGCTCATAAGAGAATGCCCTTATGTCTTCATGTGAATTGTCCATGTGTGGCATCACTAATCCAAAAGTAACCACTGCTGCATCAACAGCAGAATTATTTTTATTTATTCATTTTTTTTTTAATTTTATAAAATGTTTCACAGTTGTATTAATAGTTGTCAGAGCAGTAAAATCATTATTCTTATTTACCAGTGTTTCTTGCAAAAAGATTAAATAATTGGATGATATCTTTATTTACTGTTTTTGTACTACAGAAAGCTTCAAAACTGCATTTCATGACTTCTTTTTTACTTTTTCTATCTACAAATTGTGGAAGTTGTAATACAATTTTCTTTTCTGTGCACATTTACTTCATACTCAGTAACGCATACCAGTTCATATTCAGTACCACAGACAGTCTTTTAAAGACAATTATTTATGTAATTGTTTTAGCCCAGAATGGTGCTGTACATATACAGCAAAATGGATATGTGATGATACTTTTGCATTCTTGGCAGTGAAGGTATTCTGTATGCAGTTTAGTAGCAGCAGCAGTAAAGTTTTTTTTTTTTACTTCTTTTTTACATCAAAGAATGATAGTAAAAGGAAAAATACTCTAGATTACAGCACAGCAATCTACAATTATATAGCATGAAACATTTTAAACAGATTCTTAGTTTTCTGAAGGTTACCCAGCTTTAATTCCACCCTTTTTGAAACCAATAACTCCTATGGTATCCCACCACAGAAACAAGTACAGAAGTTTCTTTTCATTGTAGTGCATGTTGTATACTTCAGAAATAGGTGCACCAGCCCTCTCCCCAAGTTTTTATGACCCTGGAGTTAGACTGCAGGTAGTTAAGAATATATGTTTTGCCTGCATTGAACTGAATTGCATAACATTTTAGGGTACATAAAAACCCATGTATGCAGGAGACTTATCTAAAAGGACCTGACATTACATTCTTGATATTGTTTCAAAGGCTACTGATTATACTTGGATTATTGTAATGCTGAGAACAGAGAACTGAAGATATTGATTATAAATAGATGTCGACACATTACTGTGCATGTTCTCTGGCTTATCCTTGAAGAATACAAAAGAAAAAAACATTTTTTTTTGCATGGAGGAGCCCCCTTGCAGCTCCCACTAATTATGTATACTAACTCAAAGATCACACAATCGCTAGGGAAAGGACATATTCCACTACCCCATGGACTGTCAACCATCTGTGTTGTCAACCAAACTGTGTCGACAATAAAGAGATCATTTTAACTTCATATCAACCACTGCTGGAGAATCAATATGCATATAAAGATATATGTGTGTCTACTTTCATTTATCAAATTTACACTTACCCGTATTTTAAAAACATGAGACTACTTCAACGAAACATTACTATTGCAAATCAATGGATCACTGGTATTTTTTCTAAGGGAAATGAACCACTTGGCCACTAGGGTGAACTATGCACATTTCCCCATTGAAGTGTGATCTTGGAGTTGGTATATTTAGTTGGGGGTAGGGCACAGCTCCCTACTTTAATGCATTTAATTTGTGTCCGTTTTTTTTTTTCCTCTGGTGGCTAAGTGGTTCATTGCCCTTAGAAAAATATTGGCGATCCTTTGATTCGCAATAGTAAGATTTTGATGAAGTCACACACATACATATTAGAACAATCTTAGTTTTTTGTTTTTGTTCTGAACCATTTGTATATCGTTAAGAGTTATTTTCTCTTCTAAATATACGTTGTCATATCACTTTGTGTTTTATTATTACTGGTCTTGTTCCTAGTTGTGACTGAAAAGGGTCAGCAGAACAATTCACTCAACTGGTCAAGAAACTGTTTAAAAAAAAAAAAAATCAGTAGATAAATAAGCAAATAGCAAAAGCTGAACTTTTGTGGCTGCAAGAAATCCATAGACTGTCAGAATGTAACATGGACGTTTTTGTGATGGTATCTCACGTGGACACATCAGCTACTACATCTATTTTGCCTGATAAGTCAGGAGTTTCTGAAAATGCAACAACGTTCATTTAAAAATAAATAATTCTGGCCATATTCCTATCCAGGCTTCATTCCTCCGACTTTAATGCTCCATTGCTTTGCTGAGTAAATTAATTTGAAACATCATATTGTGCTGCCACACACGCTTTTTATTAAAACTATTTAAATAGTCAGAGATGGCTATTCAATATGATTTATTTGTTGAATATATAATTACTTTATTTTCATGTAAAATGCTTTTGTTCTGTTCTTCTGTGTGATGTACCTTCAGGTACTAATGCTAAAGTTCATATCGCAACCCACTCGTTTTCAGAATTTCAAGGGGAGCACATTAGCTGAAGAACTTTCTTTATTTCTTCGTTTTTAATGTCTTACCCTCTTTTGTTCTTCACATTTGCTTTTAGGGGACTGCTAGAACACTCTATAGTGTTTGAGTGCTGTTTAATGAGATTTTTACGAACAAGTACATTGTGTGCTTTGAAAATATCCACAAATCAATTTGATATAGCTAGGTTATGTACCCATTATGTTTCAGAAAAGTAACATTTTTTGTCTATGGCAATGTATTGGAAAATGCTTTTAACTACAAATATGAGATGCCAAGGATAGTGTAGTGGTTTCATTGGAGATCCCTAACAAGTAAACTTTAATTGATGCAAAGACCAGTTATAGTGGAAAGTTTCTCAGCATACCTCACTTGAACAAGTAAATTTCTTTCTGTATTACATTACGGTCTTGCAAATTCTTTGATTAATGACTTTTTGCTGCTTTCAAATGAAGTTGTACTTAACTTTGGCAGACCCCTGTCTGTATCACAACTGGACTTTAAAGAGCTACACTAACAGACGAGGTATCTATGTGCTAATTATTTTGTGTCCATGCTGTCTCAAGCTGTGTAGCACATACTGGCTTTGAATGTTTAGTTGCTCTGTAACTTCTTCAAATTATAGATTGAGTTCAGCTACTCATAAGCTTTCAGATTACATAATGTATGGGCATTTCCTCCCTGTGTCCATATAAGCTGCTTTTGCTATGATCTGTTATTTTATCCCCCATTCAAAAAAAAAAAACAGTTGTGATCGGTAGAATTGTAATTCCTTATCACTTTGGTAGAACATTGTTTTTTGGAGTCTTACCCCTGACACCGTAAAACCATGCCACAGTAGCCACTGGATCCATCCATAACCCTTTTTGCATATGGGATTGGGGTGTGTCTTCAACAGTGACAATCATATAGAGCCAAGGTTCACACTGCTGGGTGGCTAGCCCTGCCATACTAGTTCTACCATACCACACTCTCTCTACCGACTGCTTGTCTTTGGAAGGTGGGAGGAAACAAAAGCACTCGGAAGGAGCCCCAATGAATACAAGGAGGGCATGCAGACTCTGCACAGCAGGTCCCCCAGCCAAGAATCGAACCAGGGAGCCTCTTGCTGTGAGACAGCAATGCTATCTGCTGTGCCACCCACAGGTATTTATAACCTAAAATGTGGTGGCTTTCATAAAATGGACATGTGAGTAGATCAACAGAAAAGCGGTCTGGGGACTGAATGCATAAATAGAGGCTTTCTTGACTAGAGGTAAGTAGAGAGAAGACACTAGAAAAGACAAAAAAAAAAGCTGACCAAATCTCTGCAACTTTTCCAAAGCCCCTTAATTTCATCTACCATTTCAGTTTACAGCCATCTTGAAACTCTAGTTTTGTGTACGCTGTGGTATGATCACCTGCTGCTGTTTGACTGATGTTGCACATTCTCCATTTTCTTCAGGAGTAAAGATGTTGGTAAAGACAGGGTGGGCTAAAATTAAACACCTCGACAACAGAGGTGTAGCTGGCTTATCCAGTACCTGGTGCCATTCCCTGATCTGAGGGAAAAAAAATGTGTGTGTGTAAAATATATATATATCTATATTCGTATCACTTCATTGAAAGACCATTTCACGCCTCCATGTATGTGTAGTTCAAAAAAAAAATTATGTTTCTGCTCGCCCCCTGCACCCCCCATACCCCCCTACTTTATTATTCTCACTCAGAGATCACACTACAGTGGGGAAAAGGGAATTTTCCCTTACCCGCACTGTAGTCCGATCTACGAAACAGGCACACACACACGGAAGTGCTTGTCGATATTAAGCACTTTCGTGTATGTGTGTTCGATGTTTTGTGATTCGGATATATGCATGATCCCATATAATATATATATATATATATATATATATATATATATATATATATATATATATATATATATGTGTGTATGTGTGTGTGTGTGTGTGTGTGTATACATATATATATATATATATATATATATATATATATATATATATATATATACATGGATCTACTTTTATTAAACAAAGGTACCGTTTTAACAAACATTACTTACCCGAGATGATTCCATCGAAACCTCTTCAAAATGAAAGTACAGACTGCCGAATTTCTTTCCCTGTGAAAGGAACCACTTGGCCACCATGCTGATCTCTGCCCTCTCTTTGCTTTAGTGTGATCTCAGAGTTGGTATATTTAAGTAGGGGGTGTGTGGGGGTGAAGGGGCTGCAGCCCCCCACTTTGGTGGGCTTAGGTTTGATCCATTTTGGTTCATTACCATGGTGGCCAAGTGGTAATTTGGCAGTCCGTGCTTTCTTTATGAAGAGGTTTCGATGGAATCTTCTCAGGTAAGTAACATTCATTAAAATATACTTTTGTTTTAATGAAAAAAAAAAATATATATATATATATATATATATATATATATATATATATAGATATATATATATAGATATATAAATAAAGATATCTTATCTAACTATACGTTTTTAAATCCCACCCTGCCCCTCTTTCTTCCACAGCTGAGAGAAAAACATAAAAAACAAAGGAATAAGCTCTTGACTTTCCTTAAACAGAGCACAAACAATGGTAAAACATTTAAGTTATTAAAAAAAAGAAAAAAAAAAATCAGTCAAAATTGTAGCAAACAGGTGCTGCAGCTTATAACTTGCATGGAGCACTGCCGTGCTCAGATGTGTCTTAAAGAATGATGCAAAGAATTTTTTTTCTTTTAAACTGTAACAAGCTGCTTATTTGATTTGTAAGAAGCAGATGCTACAGTTTATACCAGGCATGAAGCATTACAGTGCTCGGATAGGACTTTAGAACAAGAATCTTATTTTTTTATTTATTTATTTTTTTTCTTTTTAAATATAGCAAACATTTTTTTTTTCTTTTTAAATGTAGCAAACAATGTGCTACATTTGTAGCAAGCAGTTACTACAGTTAGACCACACATGGTGTGTTACAGCACAGCTATGGCCACAGATGCAATACTGGCATTTAAAAGCTTTATGCACGGTTACCTAAGAATGATCAGGATTGTCCAGTTGCACCCTCTTGTGCCTGGGATAGTAGAACCTTTAACCCCATCCTAGCTATGTTAATGATTAGCAATATTACTTTGAAAGACAAGCTGCTTATAATACAGTACGCCTCCCAAAATCTGAGCAGAATGTTTTTTCATGGGTAAGATCCCCACACCCCTCAAACTTCTCAGATATATGTTTGTGTATGGATTACCCACAGCAGGCTAAACAAACAAGTGTTTTTGAAGGTGGGGAGCTCCCCCTTCACCCCTCTTGTGGAGGAGTGTGTTCCTCACAACCCCAGCTAATTATATAAAGTAACTCTGAGATCTCATAGTGCCCAGGGAAAGGAAATATTCCCCTACTCAGGGACTGTCACTCTCATGCACATGTTGACCAAACAGACATCAACTTTGTGTACATTGAAAGGGAGGTATGAGAGATATATTTACACATGTACACACACACACACACACACACACACACACACACACACACACACACACACACAAGGAAATATAATTAATTGAAATACAAGTGCAGCCTGAGTAAAAATGTATGAAGACATATATCTGACCTTAGTATGCTTACTAAAGAACACCTAAGTAAGACAGACATGTTTAAGAATGTTTTTTTTAATGTAAATAAACTGAGGGCCACATTCATTAATGCCTACACTAAGTGCACATAATCTGTATTCAAGGGCATCTCTGCCACATTTGTTGTGCTTTCTAGTCTCCCAGGAAGATTATACTAACTATACATATAGTCTATAGTTTGTGGTAACCTTTATGAATCCCCCTTAATATTTAAGGCTGTAAGAAAATCAGTAGGAAAACTAAAATTAGGCGGAAGAAGGTGCGAGTTATGCTTGTCATCTGTATACTCAGAACGATGTACACTTAGGGTAGGCATTAATGAATCCCAGGGTGAGTAGTCTGTATAGTCTATATTGTGGTTAAGTAATGTAATTCTTATCAAAATAAGCCTAAATATGTTCAAACGTTGCCTTCATGCGAAGCTCCATGAGAACAGCTAGATATGATTTAATCTGGCTTCATTCAGTTTTTCTGGATATTAGTTCCCCAAATGTCACCATGAAACTGAAGCACTAGTTCAAGATCATTTAGTTCTGTTCAATGCTGATATAAACAATTTCAAGCAAATGTAGTTTTCTTAAAAGCAAAATGACATGTTATCAGTTTTATCACCCGTTTGTATTTACCTCCGCATGTGCTCCTTTACTTGTTACCGATCTGTTTTAGTGATGTCTTTTGTTTTTGGGATTTCAGATATCATTGGGGGGGGAGACTTCAGATTTAAACTCTCCAACAATCAAAGACAAAATAGGAAAGAAAAGAATGGGTGGCGCAGTGGTGCAGTAGATGGTGTTATTGGGTGGTGCAGTGGTGCAGTAGATGCTGTTATTGGGTGGCACAGTGGTGCAGTAGATGGTGTTATTGGGTGGCGTAGTGGTGCAGTAGATGGTGTTATTGGGTGGCACAGTGGTGCAGTAGATGGTGTTATTGGGTGGCGCAGTGGTGCAGTAGATGGTGTTATTGGGTGGCGCAGTGGTGCAGTAGATGGTGTTATTGGGTGCCGCAGTGGTGCAGTAGATGGTGTTATTGGGTGGCACAGTGGTGTAGTAGATGGTGTTATTGGGTGGCACAGTGGTGCAGTAGATGGTGTTATTGGGTGGCGCAGTGGTGCAGTAGATGGTGTTATTGGGTGGCGCAGTGGTGCAGTAGATGGTGTTATTGGGTGGCGCAGTGGTGCAGTAGATGGTGTTATTGGGTGGCGCAGTGGTGCAGTAGATGGTGTTATTGGGTGGCGCAGTGGTGCAGTAGATGGTGTTATTGGGTGCCGCAGTGGTGCAGTAGATGGTGTTATTGGGTGCCGCAGTGGTGCAGTAGATGGTGTTATTGGGTGGCGCAGTGGTGCAGTAGATGGTGTTATTGCCTCAAAAGAAGAAGTTCCCCAATTTGATTATCGGCTGATGTGTCCTCTGTGTGGAGTCTGTATGTCCACTCTGTGTTTGTGCGAGTTTCATCTAGGTGCACTGGTTTCCACCCACATTCCAAAGACATGCAATAGATGGATTGGACACACTAAATTGACCATAGGTGGGAATGTGTGGTGTGGATGAATTACTGCTGCAGGGCTAGCCACCTGGCAGTGTAAATCTTGGCTGTAAATGATTGTCACTGCTGAAATGACACCCAGACTCCATTTGCAAAATTGAAAAGGGGTAGTGAATAGATAGCTGGATTAGTCAGAAAAAAATGACTTCTGGCAATCCTTTACTTTGATTATCATAGATCAGATCAGCATGGGTACTTCCATTTTTTAAATTTGACTTTATTACTTAATCCCCCTCACAGATGCACCAACACCAAGAATGACCTCAGACGTCAAGGCTCTACCCATTGCTTGCCCATTTTCCTTTCCTTCCTGTCTGTGGCTGTAGGCCTCAAAGTCACCAGTTTAATAATGCAGATGGAATACTTTTTGCTGGTGCTCTGCCCATTTCACACAGATTCGTTTTGGCTATACTGGTCAGCAAGCTCCAGCTTACACACGAGTCCTGCTTTTCATCTCTATGGACTGTACTCCTCTTCTGAAAGAGACAGGCCTTTTGTATTTTCCTTAGACTTCATCAGGGTTGCTGTTACAATCAGACTGAGAGATTCTTCAATCTGAGATAAATAGATTTTTGAGACAACCACTAAAGTTTATTCTTCATAGACTTTGCCAAGGTATCTGGCATCCACTGTACTAGGATCCTTTGGTTGAAATAAAAGCTTGGGAGGATGATGGATAACTGTAACTTTGGACCTCAAGTTAAGACAGAAGGAACTATGACAAGGATCACTTACCGTTATTGTTGAGAGATGACTATTATCTTGTTTTTGGCTTAGGAAGTGCAAAGTAGTTGCAATCATTGCATGCTCAAAAATTAGGGAATGTGGTTGACATACAAACTAATGCTCACAAAAAACAGAAAAGTGGAAACACAGTGAAAGGCCGCCTTCTTTATTACTCCACAATGAAGGTAGTGTTTAATATCCAAATTATGTTTGTATATCCTCTCTCTTAATTTCCTTGAAACCTTTCCTATATTGTAAGCAGGACATACTTCACAGCATGCAACATATACCACCCTGTTAGATTCACAGTTAAATTTTCCCAGGATGTAAAATCATTAACCATTAATATTACAACGGTCCCCTACCATAATGGACCTACACTGTTTGCAATGCCCACATTTTGACATACCTTTAATACTGTTATCCCTTCTGCTAACTGCACAGCTTTCAAGGAATTGTTTGAAACTTTTATCTTTCTTATATACCACATTAGGCTTACTACCAACTAACTCACTTAACCAACTGTCAGCCATCAGCACAACCCAATAATCAGTGACTGATTTGACCATACTATTCACATCAACAGAATAAGTAATAATCAAAGGTCTTTCTATCTGGGACTTGCACTTGTTTGATGTGAATATTATGGTCAAATCAGTCACTGATAATAACAAATCCTTAAAAGCTGTCCAGTAGCAGAAGGGATAAAAGTATTAATGGTATGTCAAAATGTGGGCATTGTAAACAGTGTAGGTCCATTATGGTAGGGTACAATTGTATTATTAATATGCAATGATTTTGCATCACAAAGAAATTTTAATTGTGAATCTAACTGGGTGGTAAATATTGCATGCTGTGAAGTATGTCCTGCTTTCTATATAGAAAAGACTTCAAAGAAATTGAGAGAGGCTATACAAACGTAATTTGGATATTAACCACTACCTTCATTGTGCATTAATAAA
>NC_056746.1:1229676260-1229678760 GCF_019279795.1 Protopterus annectens | reverse complement strand
ATATGTATATATATGAACATATATTCATTATGTATGTGTATATATATATACAACACACTATGTATTATTGTATAGATATATGTTACTATATATTATTATACATATATACATATATACATATATATATATTTAAGCTACATATGTATATACCATATATCATTAATATATGTGTATACATACATTAACGCTATGTATATACATATATATATATGATATGTATACATTGAATACATATATATGATATACATATGTATATATATATACATATGTATATATATACATATATATATATGTATATATACATGCATATATATATTAACATATATGTATACATAAATTTACACATGTATACACATACATATATATATGCATATATATATGTATACATTCTGTCTTCTATATACATATGGGTATACATATGTCATTATATGTTGTGTACATATATATATGTATGTATATACATCACATACATCATATATACTGTGCATATATATATATGCATATGCATACATACACACATATGTATATATGTATATATATATATATATATATATATATATATATATATATATATATATATATTTATATGTACATATATATATTTATATATATATATATATATATATGTAGGTATATATATATATATATATATATATATATATATATATATGCATATATGTGTGTGTATATATATATATACATATATATATATATATAATGTGTGTAGAGCAGACATACATACATGCATATATATATATATATATATATATATATATATGGCCATATACATACATGCCATTATGTGTGTGTACATGTATATATATATATACATGTACACACACACACACACACACACACGCCACATACATATATCATACATACATATATACATATATACATGAACATATATATATACATACATATATATGTATATATATGTACACAATATATATGCATACATATACAACATATGCATATGCATACATATATATGTACACGTATATATATGCATATATACATATATATGTATATATATATATACATATACATATACAACATATATATATATATATGCACATGCATAACATATATATTAACATATATATACATCCATACATACATATGTGCACTGTACATATATACACATAGCGGTTACATATTATGCTATTATTACATACATACATATATATATGCCTATAACATACACATACATGTACACACACATATATATATATAGCGTAACATACATACATATATACATATGTGTGTATATACATACACACACATATACATACATACATATATATATAGTGTATATATGCACAGATTACATATATAAAATATATACGCATACATATATGTGCTGCACACATACGCATATACATAGCGGCTACATACATAGTGCATACATACGTGCATATACACACATAGCGCATATATGGGTACACATATATACATATGCATATAATATGGCTACATACACATATATATATAGCATGTATATATACATCCGCATAATATACACACGTATTGCATACATATATACACACAGTGTATATACATACATACATACACACACATATGCATATATGCATGTATACGCATATACATACATACACACATACATACATACACACATATAATATATGTGCATACATACATACATACACATATCAGTTATTACGTATACATATACATATATGCATAATATATATATATACAGTATATATATATATATATATATATATACATATATATATATATATGTGTGTGTATAATACATATATATACATACACATACATACATATATATGCACATACATATATATACATATATATGTATCTACACATATACACACATACATATATGTACATATATACATACATATATGCAGTGTACATGTATATAATATATATGTATGTATGTATACACATATATATATATATATATATACATATATATGTGTGCGCACATGGGTATAAAACATATATATATACATATACATAGACATACATACATATATATATGTACACATACATATACATACATACATACACATGTACACATACATCATATACGTATATACATATATATGTATATATATATACATACATACACACATGTGTATACACATACAGTACATATACAGGCACATATGTACATACATATACATACATACACACATACATATACACATATATAAAACTACATGTATGTGGCTCATACACATACATACATGTAAACATATGTCATACACATATATATATATATATACATATATGTACGCTGTACACATATATATATATAGTGCGCAGACATAGTATATATACACACATATATATATATACGCCATATATATACGTACAGTATGCATACCTACATATATATACATATATACATGCATATGTCACATACATAAGCACTAGGCAGTATACACACACACACATATGCATGCATACACATATACATACACATACATATCATGCATACATATACATG
>NC_056746.1:1229638760-1229663760 GCF_019279795.1 Protopterus annectens | reverse complement strand
GCTCGGAAACCATCTACATGTATTCCAATGATCCCTGACTAGTGAATCAACTTTAAGGGGTGTTTTATGGATGACATAGTTATTTGGGGTGGCCGACCTCCCAAAAGGTACTGTAATGCATTTCTTGGCACTAAGTTTAATCCATGGCTTTGGGACTGAGCATTTATCTGTGTTAGACCTTCTTGATGGGTGCTTTCATCTTTGGAGGAATAAGTAACTGATGCCAGTTTGCAATAATCTGTGAACTAGGTAAGTCCTCTGACTTTGACATGCTTTGATCTCCAAGAAGTAGATACCAAACAGGATACAGCACAGAGCCCTCAGGGACTCCACTGTTGACTCACCTCTTTATAGAGGTGGCTTCACTTATCCTAACCTCTTAGATCCTATCTGTGAGCCAGCTCACTATCCATTGCCTAGTTCCATAAGTCTGTTGCCAATGCCCAGGTCTGGTATTTTATTAAATGGTTTAGCCAGTTCTAAGTAGGCAGTATGCATCACTTTCACCTCATCCATTGCCTTGGAGACCTTTTCAGAAAAGTCGACCAGGATCAATAAGCATGACTTTCCTTTGACAAAACCAGACTGAGATGTATCCAGTGTCTGGAGGTGTCCTATGTCCTTGCTGATAATTCTTTCCATGGCTTTACACATAAAACTAATCCTGGGATGTTATCAGGGTCCATTGAGGCTGTGTTTAAGGCTTTACTCCCTTGTTATCGTTGGAGAGGTTATGTTTGAAGTTATTTCTTGGCGGATGGTTCTGGGTAAGATTGGTGTACATTTGGACATGAATTTATCTGCTAACAGGCACCATTAACCTTTAGTTCAGCACATTGATATGTGCTACCCTCAATGTGTCGGATATTGCTGTCAAAAGCTTTATGGCTATCTTTCACCTGGTAGACTATCTTAATGTCAAAGTTGGCTCTGTTTGACCTAACTAGCCATCTTACTTGCCTACGTAGTTTGAGAGAGTTTTTATTTTTATTGGAATTGCACTTCTTGGTTTTTGCTACAATTTATTTAATTATTATTTTTTTTTAATTACTTTTGTTGTATATTGTATTTAATTTGAAATGTCACCAGGGCATTTTTTTTCTGAGGCTAGTTCTGGGCTTACTTCTGGTATGTACAGCAGCTTCTATGCAGCCATTGACATGGTACTGAGATTCTGAGACCAATTCAGTATAGGTTGCTGTGTTCTCAGATTTTGGAGGGGCACTGAATTTTGACAAACCACCATTTCATAAAAGGTGTAGTTTTCCTTGGAATAGTCCCCAGATGTTACTGGTTTTACTGGAGTTGCAGAGTTAGTTTTGATTTCAATGATATAGCTTTATGGTCAGACCTTACTGGGAGGATGAGACACTGGGTGGAGGGGGCAGCATTCTCACATATTTGTGAGTATGATGTCCAGTATGTTGGAGCCTGCAGTGGGTATATTCATTATTTTGTCAAGGTTATTTATATTTATAAGGTTCAGGAATCTCTGTGCCTGTAGATTTGAGGCTGTGTAGGATACCCAGTCTGTTGAGAGGTAATTAATGTCTCTAATGAGTAGGGCATTATATTGGATGGTAAGTATCTCCAGTAAGTGCAAGTATGCATTATAAGCTTCTTGGCACATGGAGGGTGACTTATAGTTGGCTATAATATTGCAATGGATTTTCTCTATGGCTATCTGCATGTGGAATAACTCTAGCACATCATCCTGTTGAACCATCCTAGCAGTATGCTTGTTATTGATGTATATTGAGACACCTCCTCCCTTAGCCCTTGTCTGCACAGCTACTGGTTTAAAAGCATGGAATGCACTGAAACCTGTTTCTTAACAGGTGCTAGTATCACAATCAGTCACCTGAAAGGTCCACTATTGCTCATGAGATAGTAATAGGATTGCTGTTTTTTTTAGTGTATGGGGTGAGTCTCTGTTTAATCAGCAACCATCTTTTAACTTGGTGGCATTACCTACTCCTCACATGGGTGCATCACTCCTTCTGCTATCTGTTCTGCTAACAATGGAGAAGAATGCCTCCTTTTATGTCTACAAGTCACCAATGTGTACTACTGCAGGGTTCCATGTCTCCTAGAATAATGGATTCAAGATAACTGGACAGATGCAAGCAGTGCTGCAGTCTTCTGAAAATCCTGCTACACGTATAAGCAACACAAAGAAATGTCTGACCTCCACTATACCAAACTAGAGGAAGTATAGTACTCTTTGCATTTACTTTTCCTACTATTGCATCAGTTAGATTTTAGAAATGCTAGGAATGTTATTAAAAAAAGAAAAAAAATGTGCCATATAATTACGTGTTATGCATTATATTCCTTACTGTGTTTTATGCAGGCAGTACTAGTGTATTACTTCAACTCTGGTTGAGTATTACAAGGTATAGTTATTGCTGTCCAGCAGTTTCTGTCACAGGCACACAGAATAATCAGTAGTTTTAGACTATCGCCAATCTATTATCTCTCAAGGTATTATATGAGTGTGATCCTGGGGTTTATTACTGCAATCTTTGCAGCAGAGATTAAATTTTGATACCATCTGTCATCTCTCATACTTCCATGATGCAGTCTGTTGCATCCTTAATCTGTGCCATGGTATCTGCCATTTTGCTTTGTTTTCTCTCCTTGTATTAACCTTACATGTGCTTGTGGCATATGTGCCAGTGTGCTGTGTGTTGTTGCACACATTTGAGATTATCCATTTATTTGCAGTATTTTCTATCTCTACAGCAGTAACTCAGTGGTTGCAATGTGCACCCAGGTGATTAATAGTTTTGAAAAACTTAATCCTGTAATGCAGTGCCATTAAAGAGAGATAATGTATGCAAAACTCAGTGAAGTCCACACATATCAGTCTGCTGTACTCCACTGACACTGCTGTGGTCAGTATGAGGCCTGTTCATCCTGGACAGCTATCCTGTGGGTCTGTCCAATACACATCATACAATGAAACTTACTACTTTCATGTAGGATCACTGATGGACCTTTGTTCCCTTATACTGCAGTGGACAAGTTATATGGAACCTTATCTCCATGGCTGTGTAGCTGTGCTATGACATTCAAGCTGTATCTATTTTCTATTTGTTTGCATAGACATAGGTGTGTTGTGTGCCCATACATACTATTTACAATGGTCATACAGCTATGCATCTGCTGTATGCTTTTCTGCTCTGATGTGTCTTGCTATATTGCTAGTGCCATTGTGATCAATACGTCATCGGACATGTCATACTTAACATCTTTGTCATTGTGTTTGCCCATGCACTATACACAATTCTTTTTGTTACTTCAATTTCGAGTTCTACTGTCTTTGAGAAATATGTAAATTATTAATTGTACCAGCATTCAGCCATGGTCTTCTCATGTGCATTTTTGATCTTTCTCTTTGAAAAGCTGCATGCATGCAGTTGATGATAAACATGTAGTGTTAGTCCTCTTTTATTAATAACATTGACTGGAGACCCAATGATAGGGACATATCAAAGGATAAAATAGTCAAGTTTCACTACCTCAACTGCACACTACCACATGTAATTATACTGACTATGCCATCCTTTCCTAAGGTTGTGTGATCTTACAGATCACACATGCTTCCAGTTGCTATTAATTGGAGTAGATAAATTTATAGACAGACTGAGTATGTGATTTTCTCCCTACCAACATGCTGGGAATCACAATGCTGATAGGTTAGGAAAGGTTAGTTTGCTGTTATTTTTTGTATTTCTGTATTGCCTTTCTATATTTTGAATACTGTAGTTTGTTTTCTTTACCTTGTGTTTTGCTTGCATTCTGTTTTAACAGCATATTAAAACTTCAAAAGAGACCACAGCTCTCTCTCTTCTGAGTCAGGCAGAATTTTTTCCCTCCCTCCCACCCATTTAAGTTGTCTTGTTAAATACCACCGTCTTTCTAGTTGCCCGCCTCTTATGTTAATCTGACCATATATCTCATTTCTCTCTACTTTCACTGGCTTATGTGAGTAATCACAAAACCATCACTTTTGAAATCCCACCCCTTCAATTATTTAAATTTATTGGCCATCCTACAGTATTTCATAGTACCAAAATACAAAAGTAACCACCCCTTTCAGTCCATCTTGCTGTTTTAAAATAGTAACTCTCCACTAAACCTTAACTTTTAAACAGGTAAAACTCAAGTTACCTACTTTCATATCTAACTTCTCTAGTGCACACTGCAGAGTGCATTCTTTTCAATCTTACCTTTAAGCATCCCTGTTACTAGCACTTTCTCTAATACCTAAAAGATCATCTCTACTTGACTCCAAGTAGACTTTTCTCTATCTGTTAAACCTAGCACTTGCTCCTACAGTACTTATTACCTTGATACGGCACTCTTATAGATAGCACCCCAAAAGGCAAACCCCATTTCTCGGTCACCCACATCCCCGGAATCTTTTTAAGTTTTTTGTCTAGTCCTTCTAGCATGTCGAGGGATCAGTTGCTAGTGTCCTCTCCTGCTCAACTGGTGAACCTGGGAATATTGAGGCAATGTTACAATTGCCTCATGTACACAGACAACCCTCTCCTCCTCCCACAAAACACAAATACATGTGAGAGATGCAACTATACGGCCAAACTGAGCTCTCTCAACATAGGACTGGCAAGACCAGTCAGGAGGAGAAGGTTACCACACACACTATAGACCCAGTCTCACATAGTACCATCACAACCTCAAATCATACACATAAACACACAAAGACATACTCGGGCTCTGATCAAAATCTACCAAAACAGCAGAGGCCACCAAAGCAGACACCCAAACAACCACCACCTCAGAACACAACACCTGCAACACATAGACCTCACAGTCAGAGTGTCAAACAGTCACAGCCCTTAAGGCCAAACACAATGCCAGACACACTAGTCATTGGTGACTCCATAGTCAGACACACTGACATCCCGCTCACCAGACTGAGTAAGGAGAAGGTCACAGTAAGCTGCCTGTCGGGCGCTAGAATCCGCCACATAACGCAAGCACTCTGGTCTCTCAACAGCAGGTACAAATACGACTCAGTCATTGTCCACGCTGGTGTAAACGACCTGAGACGTACCTCCTTGGACTACATGAAAAGAGACATTGAGGAGCTCTCTGATTATGTAGCCCAGGCAGGTATGACCCTGACCTTGAGAAGTATCCTACCTTCACCAAGAATGATGCCACAATACAGAGATAAGATGATCAGCTTTAACAATTGGCTTAAACTCTGGTGTCATTCAAAGGGGATCCAATGTCTGTCTGCCTGGGATGACATGCTGGACAAGCCACGCTGCCAAGGGACGGCTTGCACCTGTCACCCTGGGATTCGGATATTGGCAAAGGCTCTTGCCACCCCATAGTGCCTTTTTAGGCAAGGCTCAAATTCTAAACCTACCACCCTAGAACACAAAAAGGAAAAAACTAAGGGTAATGCTGCTCAATGCCAGAAGTCTAAATCTCAAAATGCACGCACTCGAGGCCCTTCTCAGTATGGAGAACATCGATGTCTGTGCAGTGACAGAAACCTGGTTCAAGGCTCCTGAGAGCACCCCAGCACTATCAGGTTTTAACTCTTATCATGCGTTCGGGCCCCAAAATCCGGACAATACCAAGAAAGGAGGGGGGGTATCCATATTCATCAAAGACACCCACACCTCAAGACTGGTGGTAACGCACGATGCATCGGAGACCATCCAGGTGCAATTAACCATAGGCAAGACTGCTCTGCAAATTGTAGCATGTTACAGGCCACCCTCACAAACTCAGGAACCTCACATGGCCTTCCTGAAAACACTAGAGGGGATAAATGTATCACTAAACACCATCATACTAGGTGACTTCAATTACCCTAATATAGACTGGGAACACTACTCAAGCCCAAACACCCTAGTCCAAAAGTTCCTGGAATTCATAAACTCAAATGCCATGGAACAACTAGTCACCATCCCCACAAGAGGAGAAAACATACTTGATCTCATCATCACGAACATGGGAGCACAATGTTCAACACCGGAAGTATACCCCTCACTGGTGAGATCAGATCACAAACTAATCTCGCTGGAGGTCCTCATCCCACCCCCACCTGAAATAAAAAAGACCACAGTAAAGAACTTCTCGAAAGCCGACTTTACACTTCTAAAGACTAGTGTGGTCTCCTTTAAGGCCCCCGAGGCGGAAAACAGTACTCAAGCCGCTGAATCACTTACAAATGCCTTCTACCAGCACCTGCAGGACTGCATGGATAAGGCAATCCCAAGCAAAACAAAGACTCTTTGTACCAAAGGCAAGCGTCCAGTCTGGTGGACCCCAGCCATAAACAAACTCTACAACAAAAGGAGGAAGCTACTACAAGATAGAGCAAAATCCTTAAAAGGTAAGACACCCTTGATCACTATAAGTAAAAACTAAGAGCTCTCATAAAATCATCCAAAGCAAATTTTGAGGAAAAATAGCTAAAGACTCAAAAGACAATCATAAGGCCTTCTTTAGCTATGTTAGAAACCTGGGAGGAAACTCCCAGATATGCTCAGAACTAGTTCAAAATGATGTGAAGATTACTGATCCTACAGACATTGCCAACATACTGGCTGACAGGTTCAGTGCAAACTTCTCCCAAAAGGAGAGATATCTATACCAAGCGATTGCAGCCCCCAAACATCTCCAACGCCCAAGTGAGAACTGCTCTCTCCAAAGCAAAAACACAGCATCCATGGGACCTGATGGTGTCCCCGGCTGTGTGCTCCACGAACTCAATGAGGAATTAAACCCACAGCTAGGACAGCTGTTTAATCATAGTCTTACCTCTGGATACGTACTCCAGGAGTGGCGCACTGCAACTGTGGTCCCACTTCACAAAGGCGGTGCCTCCACAGACCCTGGAAATTACCGCCCATTAGCTTGACAAGCCTTATCTGCAAAGCCATGGAGAGGATCATAATGGACCTCATAAATAAAGACATAGGGAATTTGCAGACTTTGGATCCATCCCAGTTTGGCTTTGTCAAAGGCAGATCATGCCTTCTAAACTTGGTTGACTTTTTCGAAACAGTCACCAAAGCCATTGATGAGGGAAAGGCAGTCCATACAGCCTACCTCGATCTGGCGAAGGCCTTGATACAATACCCCACTCGGGTATCATTGAAAAACTCATCAGCTTAAATGTTAACCCATACATCACAAGATGGGTTGCAAACTGGCTGAGTGACAGAACCCACAGGGTCAGAGTTGCTGGCGCCATGTCAGACTCAGCCTGTCACAAGTGGTGTACCACAGGGCTCAGTCCTGGGCCCACTCTTGTTTGGCATCTACTTTTCCGAAGTACAAGCAAACACAGGAGGGTTACGGCTGACAAAGTTTGCAGATGACTGCAAACTGGGCCATAGTAGAAAACACATCTGACACAGATATCCTTCAGAAGGGTCTCACAAAATGGATAACTGGTGCCAGAGCCATGGCCTAAAGTTAAATGCCAAAAATGCATAGTCATACCCTTCGGGAAAAACAAGGTTACCCCTAGCTACCAAATAGGTGGCAATCCACTGAGCACAGAAGAAGTTATCAGGGACCTGGGGACCCAGGTTGATAGTAGTCTGTCATTCGACACCCATGTAGCTAAAGTAGTTAGGAAGACCTTCTACATTGCCCACCTTATCATGAAGGGATTCTCATCTAGATCAAGGGAGGTCATAGTCTCCCTATACTCATCACTCATCAGACCAATGATTGAGTACAATGCCCCATTCGAATGTATCTGACCCGACACTTGCAGCAACTGGAGAGGCCACAAAGTTCCTCACCAAAAGGATAAAGGGTCTCAAACATCTGTCCTATGCTGCCCGACTGAAAGAACTCCAGCTCTATTCAGTCGCCACCGCTTGCTCAGAGGTGACCTTTTCCTAACATACAAGGCCATGTCAAACCCAGATTTGATGAATATGCTTCACCTCAAAAATCTAGATCCATCAGAGCCACAAGGGCGGAGACTTAAACCTCGACACGGCTATTAATAGGACGTGCTGGAGGGATAGATTCATCACCCAAAGACTCCCTATGCTGTGGAATAAAATCCCGGTATATGTGAGGCAGAGCACCTCGCTGGCCTTGTTCAAGAGAAATCTTGACCAATGGATGGGAGATCGCAGATATATCCCAGGGATTACCTCAGTGTCACTGCTCAACAGAGGCACAGCAAAATAATGGGTATAGTTCCCCATACTAAAGGGGTGGCGTAAGCCACAAAACTATGGGCTAGGCTTGTAAATGCCCTCGGGCAGATAGCCTAGTATAAACCTAAGTTATGAAACATAGAAACAACTATCAAAAATACAGGAGGAGAGATAATATCAGAGATTGCTCTTCTCCCTTAAACTTGTTTTTTGTAGAGGGGGGGAGCCTTCCACACCCCTAAACATTGTATATAGCCATGCCAAGATTGCTAACCATTGAAAAAAAGAAATATCAGTCTCACCCTTAGTATATGTAAGTCCAGATTTTTGGTCATTGTCTCTACATTCTAGGACTCTGCATTCCTCTCCCTAACATTTCAAATGATTATTCTTTGAAATTTGCCCAAAATGGCTTTCATCATGGCTCTTGAGAAAACTCAGATTTGTGTGGTTAAATCACATTCACAAGAGGCAGCCCCCCAACACACACACACACACACACACACACACACACACACACACACACACACACACACACACACACACACACACACACACACACACACACACTTACTGGTTAATAATGTAGGCAAAAAGCTCAAGGCTCAGAAAAGCCACTGTTTTCAGTGGCCAGTTAATTGACTTTGAATATGTTATCACTGGAAGGTCACTGGCATCGTGTAATGGAGGTCGGACATGGAGAAGTACAAAAAGTTGAGTTCTGTATTTTCATCACTTTTCTCCCCTTCTCTGAGCGTGTGTGATCTTTGAGTTTGTAGGTACAGAAGGGTTTTTCTCCTGCCAAAAAAGTACATTTGTCTTTTAATATCTTAGGAATGTTATTGTTTTGAGTAGTGACCTCTCAAGTAATTGAGATATGATTATTCATAGTAAACCTGAAAAAAAACCTCTCAAACCATAAAATGAAAAGACCACCATTTTGCTAGTTTGACAGTAATTATCTGGTATCATGTTTGAAAGACTATCCAATACATATAAGAAATATGTTCTTTACTGATTCACATATTTTAATAAGAATAACATAAATATGTTGAATTAATGTATTGTTAGCCATATACAACAACAAAAAAAAAATTTGCTATAGTATTCTCATTTCAAATATTGTTTCATAAATGTATTCCTATATCATGTTTTATGTATAATCATGCAAAAACTGTTTTTCTTTTCAGAATTTTTGTTGCATACCTGATTTTGTAATACATATTATTATATCTGTGTATGTCTATTGTTTCTGTTACAAGGGATCTAAATAAATTATTCATGGACAAATTACTACTTCTTAGATGAGACTGCAAATGCAGTGTTCAAGAAATGAATTTTATTTACAATATTATAAGCATGAAGATTCAGCATCGACTTTAAATTTATTAGGATATTGTTCTTTGTTTTTATGAAGATGAAAAATATGACATTGAGGTTTTTACAAGACAATAAAATTGGATAACTTAAGAAAAGGAATGGCCACAGAAAGCATGTTATTATATTGTTTTATTATAACTTCAGAAGTCAATATACAACATCAGTGGGATGCATACTTTTGAATGTACTGTACATGAATGGGTAAAAATTAAACTGATAATTTTATCAGCTAATGAAAGTTTCATCATTTTTTCTGTGCACTGAACATTTTACAGTTGAATGACTGCACCTGGAGGACACAAAAGACCACAATTAAAAAGGATCAGTAAAGGATGCCTATTAAAGTTATAATGGTGTGTTATGGCAGCCAAGATATCTCATCTGCTATATGTGTTTGTTATTTTGTAAAACTGTTAATATAATAAACTGAAATTGTTCTAAAATAATTAGCCTAACAGAAAAGGTACAGTATCTAGAAATGATTTAAATCAGTAAATTATCAGCAGGTCTTTAGAATATTCGTATAAGCAAGACATATAGCATTATTTTATTTCTCCTTAAACTTGATGATTTTGTGTTCATAGATCTCTTGTGTGAAGCAAAACTTCACTTCATTAATAATGGCTCTTAATTGTTCTTTTTTCTTTTCTGTGCTGTATGAAATGTAGTTATTTCAGCTGTCTAAAATGTAGTAAAGTGTCACATATGATAATATAGCACATTGTTTCATTCTGAATCAGTGAGATAGAAAGATGCAAGCACTACACTTCTTTAGAACTGCTTTGACTATTGTATGTTCTTGTTTTAAAAATCAGCATTAACAGAAGGGACATTTTGTTCATTATCGTAAAGTATGCCCTAGTGTTTTAAAAAAATAGCATCAACAGAAGGAAAGGTTTGCATCCTGAAGTATTGAAGTGCTGTAATGAACACATTCACGCAGACACACACACACACACACACACACACACACACACACACACCTACAACAGAACAGGTATGAAGTATATTATAAAGCTGCACATATACAGTGTATTTATATGAATAAATTAGAGTTTTGTTGTAATACATTTTTCATTGTGGATGTTATAGAGCTATATGAATCTATTACCAAGATTAAATTGATCTGATAATTTAAATAGTGGTTCATCTGTTTGTTTGTCTTGACATAATTCAGAAAACATTGTACATATGGTGATAAGCTACTAAGATACAATATTTAGGATCACTGAGCTTTACCCAAGAGCACCTTGTTAAGATGTAATATTTTCTGCAGAGTGATTCACAGCAATATAAATGAGAAATATCCCATTCCATCATAAGCCATGGCATTATTATCTGCTCTGCTAGTAATTTATAGACCATCTTTAAATTCAGAGCACATTTATTAAGGTCATTTGCCAGCTATATGCAGTAGAATTAGAAATAATGTCACTGAAAAAACGAGAATAAGCCCAGACATCAGTGAACCATTAATGTTAGTTTTAACTTACCCATTCATTTATCTGTGGAGACAGAAAGATGGCCACTGCATTGGGAAAGCAGAATTTTAATTATTCTGAATTATCTGTGATCGGTTCTATTTATTCTTTAACAAAAATGAAACGAAGATCCCTGACTCATAATTCCAAAATATTTGTTATGCATTTTATTTCATCTGCAGTCTGTATGTCTTGGGACAGGGGATGATTAGGGCATCTATTGTTGCCTGAAAAATGAAACAAAGGTCCTAAGGGGAGAAACAAGATAATAGAGCCACTAGAAAAGCAGATGGTTAAACAGAATGTATGTGTTGCCTATAAGTAACTTATCCTGTGGTCTTCTGAAGGAGAAAAATGGACTCCTGAGTATAACAGAAAGAGTTATAGAGGCTATAACAAACTGTTTCCACATAGTGACCATTTCCAAATTAGCCATTATGCCAGCATTACCTGCCCACTTACCAAGGGCAGAGTGTAGTGGAATTTTGTGTAGTAGCTAAGCAGGCAAAGCAGGAAGGACAATCAGAAAGCTTAAATAAAACATCTTTATTAAGTAAGTTTAATGGGTGCAGAACATATTCGTGTTCATTCATTTCATCCTGTGCATTTCACTACTGTAAGAATTGTGACAACTGTAAAATTCACCAATAAAATCTAACCAGCACTACTTATTTCTAACATTACCATATGATGAGCACTGTGAATTACAAATCAAGGCATAATGGGTTAATATAGTCTGCAGTTATTACTTTTTTGTACTATGCCATATGCAAATAATATGGTTTGCCTAACAAATATTAGGTTAATGTACAGAAATATGGACTATATCTGTTTTACAATCTTTAACACATGTTAAATAAAAGTAGACTTTAAACAAGAAGTTAAGAATACCCTGTTTAATATATTGTACAGTACTAACTACACTTTTTTAGTCCAGGCACTGTTGCACTGATAGAGACCACCATTTGCTACATCAATGTAGCTGAACCTATTACTACAAAAAATAATGGCTGCTGGGGTTAAAAAGGAAGTCTCTTTTCTTGTTTGCAGTCTTCATATAAATTATTACTTTTATTTCAGGCATAAATAATTCAGTATGACAGTGAATGGTACCATGTTTATGAAAAAAAAAATACCACAAATAAGAATGCTGCCATGTTTCTGAAAAAAATTACCACAAATATATAAATTTACATATAAAGTTTTCCCAAGAAGCTATGCAAAGTCTAACCTACGTGATGTCATGAAACAGAAGCTGGGATTCAGAAAGGCTTACCACAAGCTGAAACATGGACGTTTTTTCTTAGCAGTAAGATTTTCTCCATTCTTTGACCTCCTCACCTCCCTGCCACTGAGGTTGCTCATCACAAGGGGCCTCAGCATGGAGGGTGGTCCTGTGGGTCAAAGTGTATGATAATGCAGCAATCCGAGGAAGTGCATAGTGTTAATTAGTCATGTGCTATCCTGACCTATGCTGCTGACTGACTTAAAGAATCACTTGGCTTCACTTTTTCCTCCAATAGTGACATTTTATGAACATCTTCATAAAACAGTAGTCACCCATTCACTCCTACAGAAGCAGTTGTGGTAAAGGTTAGCTCAGAGCAGACGTAAGTTGGAGGGTGTGTAGTGTGTGTGTCTGTGGACATGTGTATGTGTATCTGTTGGGGCATGAATGAAGCTGCACAAGGTTGTGTGTGTGTGTGTGTGTGTGTGTGTGTGTGTGTGTGTGTGTGTGTGTGTGTGTGTGTGTGTGTGTGGCTGTATGAGTGAGCCTGTGTGTGTGTGTGTGTGTGTGTGTGTGTGTGTGTGTGTGTGTGTCTGTGTTTGTGTATTGGGTTGCCTTGACAAACACAATGCGTGAGCTGCTAGTAAAAGCACTATCACCATTTGTACTGAGGATACTAGTATTAGTTAATACCAAAACACTATGATTTTATTTTTAGAAAAAAAGTTTATCTGATCCAGGAAATGGAAGCTACGTATTTATTTATTTTTTTTTTGTTTTCTAGAGAAGATTCTACTTCTGTTTCTAGAGATCTGTGGTACAGCTGAAGAATTTTTTTGGCTGGTGTTAGGAAATCTGGATTTTACTTTACTGTCATCAGTAACAGTGCAATAAAAAAAGTGAAGAAAAAAAAAGATTGCTGTACCAATGGGAATATCTTTAGAAACAATACTATTCAACCAGACTTCGGACTCCCTCGGATAGTCAGAAAAGCAAATAAGTGCTGCAGAAGTATATCTGGCCCAGTATGTTAATGTGAATAAACACTATCAGGTTGGTAGCAAAACAACATGTGCACTGTTTAAGTTGAGCATATAGCTTTGTAGATTCATATGTGAGTACTAGGCTAGCTGCCCCTGTGGATGATTTTAAGCCTAGTCAGTTTTCCCTTTGGTGCTATAACTTCTTCCATTTGCTATTAGTAGGGTTGCCAACTATACATTTTACCTGGACTATCTGAAAATCAAACTAATTGTATGGTAGTACAGGAAACACTGTACAAACTCCAGTATTCTGTTTGAAAAAAAAAAAAAACAGACTATCAGTGGTGGCTGGTGACTTGAAATCAAAGGGTGGCTGCAGGAGACAGCTGCATGGGTGGGGCCAATGGGAAGGGGTGTGGTCAACTAGAAAGGGGTGGAGCTATGCTAAAAAAAACACAAAAACTGGGAAGTTAATTAAATACACTACCTTGGGTACCAAACCATTATTATGAGAGTCCAATCAAGACAAAACGAAGTGGAGAAAAAAAATATTTCAATGCATTGGCTACATGACAATTTAATTAATATCTAGATGGAAACAAAAAGGTTGTGAGGCATGAAAAAATAAATTACTTTTTAGATACATTACTGGAATGCCAGTCAAAATCAAGTATAAAAATACAAGCAGCACTCATCTAAAACCACTTCTCCTTGCACTGTAATTCTATTTATAATTCATATTCAGCTTTATAAAAGTACCTAATAACATGCTGAAAGTAGCAATCTCTGTGATACCCCCACTTGCAAAAATGTTTCTTATCCAAAAAAGACTTGCTGCCTGACAACAACTATTTACTTGTTTCATGAAGAACACATGATGAAAGTAAAAAATGAACAGCAAACAAGAAACAAGCTCAAGATAAATTGCTTAAAGGATTACATCACAGGATATGGACCACACAAGATAGATTGGCATGCTGTTTAGTTTACTAGTAAAACCTGCAAAGATGACTGCAAGTCTCCAACAAATGTAATGAGCTTCTGAAAACACTGTAATCCTGTCCTTTATTACAAATACTGTCATATGCATTTAAATACCTAAGGCTTAAACGTTATCTAGTTATGTAAATATTCCTTACATGGCAACCACAAAAAGGCTTTCAATGTTAGTAATTCTTTAACAGTATGCTTATTAAGGCTTACTTACATCTTACAATCTCAGACAAGCTTACCTGATGGTCATTAAGGCATTGCTACTTAAACACAGCACAACAGGCACTGCAACAACATGCATTTTCTGAATAATAAGAAGCATAAATCAACAGTATAAAAATATGACAAAAAAAGAACATTCTGCAAAATCAAAGACCAATAAAAAGCCACTGTAGTACTTGTGTCTAACTTGGATGGGGGGATACTCTGCACGCTTACACTGCATAACTCCTCCTTGTCTTGCTTGGACACATCCAGAGTCACTACATGGGGTAGTGGGGTGCAACAAGTGTGTCACAATTTGAAATGTCTCTGGCTGAAGGTGATGGCCCTGACACATTTGTCATACCTCTCAACCTCAGAGCAAGAAATCTAGGCAAAGCCATAAATAGAAGTGGGACAAAGGCCCAAAAATAAGGACAATTTTTAATTATTGCTCTTATAAACTTAGAAAGATAATAGAATAGTAGGTCTTGCATTAGTATGAATTTTCTGAAGGGTATGAAAACTGAAACTTCTGATATTATTTTCTAACTTCAATCTTAAATGATTTGCCACTAATTTGCCAGAAAACCACAATTTTATGACAAATGGACCAGAAATGTGATGCAAAAATATAACATATCCACACAATACACCTGGGAACCTGTCAAAGAAGACACATTTTTAATATTAGTACTGTTAAGTTGAGGAGCTGACAAAATAAGAGAATTCACATGTATTTATGAAATAAAAGTAATATATAACTCTGATCATTACAATTATTTATTAATTGTAAACCCTCCGTGTTTTCTTTCAAAACTGCTGTTTTGCGAAGGGATTATTAGGGGGAGAGCAAGATTTTGAACTAAAATCTGGGACATTTGAGAGGTTTGGATATACCTAATTCTATAAAGCGATTTATTTGCATGTACCTCTCAACCTCTTAATGTAGGAAATCTTGACAAGGCCAAATATATTGAGGGAACGTACAAACAGTACTAAAATTTTCTCTTGTATAAACTTAGACAGTTGATAGAATAACAGGTCTTACTTTAGCATGTATTTAAGGGTATGAAGTCTGGAACTCAATGTCTGTCATTATTTAGTGACTTCATTCCTAAATGATTTGCCAGAAAACCACAAATTTTATGAGGAACAAACAAGAAATAAGAAGCAAAAATCTATTCATTCTGCGAAAATCTCGACAGCTGAGAGGTATAGTTCAGCTGGGGCTGTCATTGAGTTTGCTGCCCTTGCCCCTCACAAAATCATGGTCGAATGGGGCTTTCACTCTGCAGCCATTTCAATGTCCCATTACTTGGCTATTTTACCCCATTTACCAAAAACACTGTAATATGCATACTGCTTTACTTCTACAATGATTTGGATTTCATTTAAAAGCACAAACACTAATAGACATCTGCTAAACAAAGCAATGCAGTCTCACAATGAAAATAGACTTTGCATTAAAATGTATCTGCCCTTGAAACTCACATTCATTGAAACCCACATTCAAAGAAAATACATCTGGCCAGTGGCAGATAGATAAAGATTAACTTTGGGCTGTTTTCAAATCATAGGCCCCTTGCACACAAAACATACATGTGTTCTTTGATACACCTTCCTGATTGTATTAAATTATGTTCATTGTATAATACAGTACAGTTGTTAGGGGGCATTTTAAATTTATTGTTTTGAACATTTTCCAGTAAACAATGAAACAAAATGCATGCACCAATAATGAGAAAACTGCCCAATTTAGAAAATGTCCATCATAAAAGTCTGCTTAAACATCTACAGTCCACCAGTATTAGTAAATATGCACAATCTCTGCCAAGTAAAAGTCATCTAAATAATTCCACATTAAAGAGATCTGTAACTAATGAAAAGATTGCTGCTAGCAAACTACTTTATATTTCATTGTTTCATCTACAAACAAAATGCCTGTTGCCCTTGAGGAATAAATTGCCTATGTTACATTACACAAATGATAAGCTAGTAATATTGCAATAGTGAATGGATGTCAAACTGATAACAGGTTCATAGTTACTTGGTATCTCCACCAAAGAGGACATTCTCAGGACTACAGCATCCGTTCCCTTTAAAAGTACAACACAGTACAGTATCAGCAATGCATCTGCATGTGGGAGCAGAGCCCCCACAGCCTTCTGCATCAAAAGCAAGTATACTACCTGTTAACAATGCAAGCAGACTCTGCATAAGAAGCCCTCAACTTCTCTTTCCCTGAAGCTCTTTGCTCCTTGTAAAATCCACTCAACACTCAACTGTATCTCTCAACCTTGCAGCACATGAGCACAAGAAATTTGGAAAAAGCCAACATTTACTGGGGGGGCTGACAAAAGACCCAAAACCAGGGACACATTTTAAACATTGCTTGTATAGTTGTGGAAGGTTGCTAGAATAAAATGCTGTGCTACCACCATCCATTTCACTGCCAAGTCTTGAACCCAGGACCCTGGGCACTACAGTCAGAACAACATGCCACTATGCCAAATCAGCTGTTTCTTGAAAGACAGGAAAACTGAAACTTAAATTGTTATCATTTAGTGAATTCAGTTCTCATCATAGCTTTCAACTTGGCACAAAACACCTGGACAAAGCCAATAATGGGGGAATCCAGCCCCAAAAATAGGGACAAATTTCAAATATTGATCTTCTAAACTTAGAAAATTGCTAGAATAAAAGGTTTCATGTTACCATGTACTTTCTGAAGAATATGAAGTCTTAACTTCAAATGTCTGTCATTTATTTAGTGAATTAAAAATCCAGAAAACCACAGATTTTACGAGGAACAGAAGAGAACAAAAATATGAGGCAAAAATCTGAACACTTTTCACAAGTGGTGGTGGGTAGGAAATTTAGGGTCTTGCTACCTGCACCCAAGGTACAGTGTTTGAGCCTGAATTATTCTCTCTAGCCACCAGTTATAGTTAACTGGGGCATTAGACACGCACACACACACACACACACACCAGTACCTTGGAGTCAATTTGAAAATCCAACTGCAAAAGTCTGAGCAAGCCAACCCTGTTTCTGAAAGCTCAATGCAATCCAGCCTTGCCCTGTAAGTCAAAGCCATTTGTTGGTCCGGGGAATGCTCTAAGTACCAGTTCTGTCTGAAATTAAATCCAACTGCAAAGTAAAGTTCAATGCAATTCAACTTTGCCCTGTAAGTCTCAGCTCAGTTTCCCACAAATACAAAGTCGTTCGTTGGTCCGAGGAATGCTGCACACATGCGCTAAGAAGTCCAGCCTGCAGATGGTGCAGTCCGATCCCCTTCCAGTCTATGCAGTTGTAACTGCATAGACCTCTGGGGAATCTGTACACTGATGCCTTCTTTCCTAATCCAGACTGGTTAAACTGCAGTCCAGATTTGATTTCCGAGCACACATGCATGGCGTTCTGGAACTCTGTAGTTATTTTTTATTTTGTTTCTTTTTTTTACAGCTGGGGGTGCTGCAGTCCTGCAGTCCAATAGCACGAACTGCCACCGTAGACGATCAGAGTTTGTTAAATCGGCAGATTCGCTATGCATTCTTACAGAAATAATAAATTTTCAGAAAAAAAGGCATCAGGAATGGAAAAAAAGAGGGCATTCACAATCAGCTGATGTAGTGATGATGTCACAAAATGGGTGGTGAGTGGGTGGGAGATGGGCGGAACTGGGTGGGGTTACAGAGTGTGAGAGGTGTGACTTTGGTCTGGTTTTAGCCACAATGAAAGGTGGCAACCCTAGCTCTTTGACTGGCCTTATGCATTTCACGGTCAATAATTATATGTTACCCCTAATGAGAATAACTGGGATCATACCATAGATAAATCTGCAAGGAAACCTGCATGGGCTGAAGCATTTAGGGGCTACTTCTGTCCATTAGCAGTGCAGGAGGCAGTACTGGGGAAAATTTTCTGTTGCCCATTCACAGATCAAAGTTGCACGTGAGTATAGTCAGGGTTGAGCTTTGTTTTATTTGGATGGAAAGTTCCAGAGTGGTGGCATCTTCTGTGACATATATCCTGTCCTCTAACCCATTTGTTTTATGTTAGAAAATAGGTTTAAATCCTTGGACAGAGTATTTCTGATGCCATTTGACTTGCTGAGGTATAGTAAATCCATCAATTGGTTGGAGGATGCCTTGTATGCCAAACACAGGTCACCTCTTTGCAGTCTGTAGGATACCGAGTATAGTGATAGGGCTTTAAGTTGGTCCATGTAGGACATGCTGTTTAGATCTTGTATCCATTCAGTAATGTTTCTCTGTGGGCATTCCTGTTGCACGAGTCTGAACAGATATATGTCAAAGGGAGCATTATACTCAATGATTGGCCAAATAAGGGTTGAGTAAAGGGGGACAGTGACATCCCTATATCTAGACACAAACCCTTTGTTTATAAGCTGTACAATATAGAAATACTTTCTTACACCAACAATGGGCGCATTGGTCAAAAGTTAGGTCACTGTCCATATAAGTTAACAAATCCTGAACAACAGAGTCAACTCTAAGAGGTGTATTGTCAATGTAGTAGTTCTCTGGGGTAGATGCCCTTCCAAAGGATATAATAATGCAGTTTTTGACATTTAATTTCAGTCACTGGTTTTGGCACTAGTTATTTATTTGGGACAAACCTTTCTGCAGGATGGCTAAGTCATTTGCGGATGCAATGACTGCTCCTAGCCTGTTAGCAAGCTTCATCCTGCAGCTCAGAGACTAATTCATGGGTTCATAGGTTTATAGGTAGGTACTAGGCTATTGGCCCTTGGGCCTATATAAGCCTAGCCAAAAATGTACTTTGGCTTTCGCCACCCAAGAAAATTATTTTCCTGTGCCCCTGTCGAGCAGAGCCACAGAGGTGATCACCGGGGGAGAATTTCCTATTTCCCATCCAATCATCAAGATTTTTCTTGAGTGCTAATAAGGAGCTTTGTTTGATGTAGATAGGTAGTTTGTTCCAGAGTATGGGAAGTCTCTGGGACAGGAGTCTATCCCTCCAGCATGTTCTGTTTATTGTGGTGATGAGGTTTAGGTCCCTAGAGCATGTAGCTCGGATGGATTGGGATTTCTTTAAGTGGAGCATATCCAACAGCTCTAGGTTTGACATAGCTTTTTATGTTAGGCAGAGATTGCCTCTGAGTAGGTGATATGCAATGGAGTAAAGCTGGAGTTTTTTGAGACTGTCTGCGTAGTACATCTGTTTGAGGCCAGTAATCCTCTTTGTGAGGTATTTCTGCAGCCTTTCCAGTTGTTGCAGATGTCTTGTGAGGTACATACCAAAAGGGGGATTATACTCTACAATGGGTCTAATGAGTGACGAGTAGAGGGGAACAATGACCTCTTTTTTTCTGGATGAGAAACCTTTTGTGATGAGGTGTGCCATGTAGAAGGATTTCTAACTACTGTGATGATGTGATTAGCAAAGGAGAGACTACTGTCCACCTGTGTCCCAAGGTCTCCTCATACTTTCAGTGCTAAGTAGACTACCACCTATGTGGTAGCTCATGGGTACAGAGTTTTTACCAAAGGGGATGACTATGCACTTTTTGGCATTGAGCTTGAGGCCATGGCTTTGACACCCGGAATCCGTCTCAGTGAGGCCCTTTTGTTGGGTTTCCACTTGATTATGGCTCCTAGTTTGCAGTCATCTGTGAACTTTGTTAGCCAAAGACCTTCTGTGTTAGCCTGTATTTCAGAAAAGTGGATACCAAACAGAAGAGGACCCAGGACTGATCCCTGTGGTACTCCACTTGTCACTGGTCTGAAGTCAGATTTGGAGTCTGCTACTTTCACAGTGTGGATTCTGTCAGTGAGCCATTTGGCAACCCATCTTGTGATATAGGGATTAAACTCACTAAACTTGGTATAATCTATAACCCCAGAGTGGGGGATGGTGTCAAAAGCCTTGGCGAGATCTAGATAGGTTTTGTGAACCACCTTACCCTTGCCTACGCCTTTGGTGACTCCTTCAAAGAAGTCTATCCGGTTTAGGAGACATGATCTGCCTTTTACAAACCCAAATTGGGTGGAGTCCAGAGTTTGGAGATTACCAATGTCTTTGTTTATAAGTTCCATAATGATACGTTCCATGGCCTTGCAGACCAGGCTTATTAGGCTAATGGGGTGGTAGTTCCCAGGGTCCGTGGTGGCTCCCCCTTTGTGGAGTGGAATAACTGTTGCTGTGCACCATTCAGTGGGCACAAAGCCTGAGGTGAGGCTATGATTGAACATGGTGCTTAGGTGGGGTACCAGTTCATTTTGTAGTTAATGTAGAATGCAGCCTGGGATGTTGTCAGATTCCCATGGATGCTGTGTTCTTGGCTTTGGAGAGTGTGTTTTTTACCTGTGCAGCCGTGATTACAGGAACTTTGCATTCTTTCGGCATAGAGGTGGGCCCTTTAGGGGGTAAGAGGGGGTTAAAGTTTGCACTGAGCCTATCTGCCAGGATGTTGGCAATATCAGTTGGCTCTGTATATTTAGTGCCATTGTGCTGTATGTGTTGCCATTGAGATTCTTGATGTAGCTATAGAATGCTCTGTGGTTGTCTTTAGAATCAGTGGTGATTTTGTTTTTGTAACTAACTTTGGAGGATTTTATGAGGAATCGCAGCTTCTTACTGAGGCTGACCAGGAAGTTCTTCCAATCATGGGATTTTACTTTTTTTTTTTTTTCATTTATTCATTCAATTTCCACTTGTAAACTATGTTAGTCTTCGCTAGTTTCTTAACCAGACTGTACCCTTGCGCTCTCCCTGAACTGAGGCTCTTGTGTCCACTGATGCTCTCAGTGAGGAAATTAAATAAAATAAATATATAAACAAATAATTAATAAACTATTACATATATCATCCAGGTTTACTTAAATTACTAGCTAAATTATGATTCTTATTCTTACAAGCACATGGGTGTGTACTGGTCTTTGTTAATTCCGCATGATCATTTAGAGGTTCATAAGTTCATAGGTGTACTAGGCTAACAACCACTAGGACTATTTTAAGCCTAGCCATGTATCCCAAATCTCTGAGCAGTTCTTATTCACTTGATAAGTGTAAGCAGGGGCTTGGCAGATGAAACATTTGCAAATATGAGCCTGGAAGATGAGCTGTTTACAGGGTGTCTGTGTTCATTAGAGATGTACACTAGGTGCCAAAACAGGGATGAGTATCCTATCCAGTTGGGGTTAGATTATAACTCTGATTCACATGGATGGGGATTGTGCTCCAGAAAAGGGGATACATACTCATCTCTCCAGCAGGTTCCACACACACACACACACACACACACACACAGACACACAGTTTAAATATTTATGGGTAATAATTGTGCTTCTGTTTGCTTTGCAGGTATGCAGGATGACCATCATGGTGGGGTCCAACAATGCCTTGCACACCAGGCATAGATTTCATAGGTGTGAACTAGGCTAATGGCCCTGGGGCCTTTACAAGCCTAGCCATAGGATTACCCTGGCATTGTGCCTCCCAACCTTAGTTCCCAGTGCCTCGGTCGAGCAGAGCCATTGGAATTATTCCAGGGGTGAATTTTCTATTTTCCATCCACTCATCAAGATTTCTTTTGAAGAGGGTCAGCGAAGTGCTGGGCTTGACATGTATGAGAAGTATATTCCATAGCATGGGCAGTCTCTGGGTTATGAACCTGTCCCTCCAGTACGTTCTGTTGATTGTGATAATGAGGTTGAGATCTCTGGACCGTGTGATGTGGAGGGATTGGGATTTCTTTAGATGTAGCATTTCTAACAGAGCTGGGTCAAACATGGCTTTGTAAGTCAAGCAGAGATTGCCTCTAAGTAGGCAATATGAGACAGAGAATAGTTGGAGTTTTTTTGAGTTTGTCAATATAGGACAAGTGTTTAAGGTGTAGGATCCTCTTTGTGAGGTACTTTTGTGGCCTCTCCAGTTGTTGCAGGTGTCTAGTGAGGTACATGCCAAATAGAGACTTGTACTCTATGATTGGCGTAATGAGGAAAGAGTAGAGAGAGACAATGACCTCTTTCTACCTGGATACAAAACCTTTAGTAATGAGATGTGCCACGTAGAAGGAATTTCTGACTACAGTGGCAATGTAGTGATCAAAAGAGAGGTTGCTGTCCACCTGTGTTCCCAGTTATAACACCTTCTAGTAATGCATGGGAACCACGTTTTTCCCAAAGGGGATGACTACACATTTTTTGGCATTGAGCTTAAGACCATGGTTCTGACACCAGTTGTTGGTCTCAGTGAGGCCATTCTGTAGGATGTCAACATCACCTGGGGAGTTAATAATAGCACCCAACTTGCAATAATCTGTGAAATGTATCAGCCAGAGTATCTTTGTGTTGACCTGGACTTCAGATAAGTAGATACCATACAGGAGAGGGCCCAGGATGGATCCCTGTGGGACTCCACTTGTGACTAGTCGGCACTCTGACTTGGAGTCAGCTACTTTCATGCTGTGTGTTCTATCTGTGAGCCAGTTTGCAACCAGCCTAGTGATATAAGGGTTGATGCCTAGCTTATGAGTTTTTATGATTCCTGAGTGGAGAATGGTATCAAAGTCCTTCGCCAGACCAAGGTAGGCTGTATGAACCACCTTGCCTTCATCCACAGCCCTGGTGACTGACTCAAAGAAATAGACCAAGTTAAGCAGCCATGATCTACCCTTCACAAAACCAAGCTGTGTGGGATCCAGAGTTTGGAGATTCCCTATATGCTTGTTTATTAGGTCCATGATGATGCTTTCCATAGCTGTGCATGTCAAACTTGTCAGTCTAATGGGCTGATAGTTCCCAGGGTCTGTAGTCACTCCTCCTTTGTGGAGAGGGATGACTGCAGCAGTGTGCCATTTGGTAGGGAGACTGCCTGAGGTGAGGCAGTGATTGAACAAGGCACACAGGTGAGGTGCCATTTCAATATGTAGTTCATGTAGAACACAGACAGGGATATTGTCAGGTCCCATAGAAACTGTATTCATGGCCTTGGAGAGTGCTGTTTTAACCTGTGCAGCAGTAATACTGGGTGCCTGACAATCTACTGGTACTGTGATTGGTCCTTTGGGGGGAGGGGGGTAAAGTTGGCACTGAATCTGTTGGCCAGTATATTGGCAAAATCTGTTGGCTCAGCATAGGAGGTACCATTGTGCAGTAGCTGAGAGCAAATCTGGGTATTGCAGTAGAGATGCTTTACACAACTAGAAGGCCTTGTGGTTGTCTTTACTATCTGCTGCAATTCTGTTTTCATAGCTAGCTTTAGAGGATTTGATGAGGGATCTCAACTTTTTGTTGAGGCTGATAAGGGAGTATTTTTCAGTCTTGGGACTTCACCTTATTCCAAATCCGTTTCCTCCTCCTGTTGTAGAGTTTCTCCTCAAGGACCTGTATGAGTGAGACAGAATACAGAGATAGGGCTTTGAAGCAGTCTGCATTGGACATGATACTTATTACCTATATTCTTTTAGTGTGGATGTTCCAGCTGTTGGATGTGCCTGGTTAAGTACATACCAAGGGGGGGCATTATACTCAATGACAGGTCTGATGCAAATACAGTGGAACAGTGACTTCTTTGGACCTAGATGCCATACCTCTGTTTATAAGTTGCACAACATAGAATGATTTCCTCATTATTATAGACACATGATGGTCAAAGACAAGATTACTGTCTCTGTGTGTCCCCAAGTCCCTGACTACTGGGTCAGTTCTTAGGGGCGTGCTGTAAATATGTTAGTTAGCAGGGGTGAATGACTTTCTAAGGATACTGTTATGCATTTCTTGGCATTTAGTTTTTGTTTATGGATCTGGCACAAGTTATTTGTCTGTCAGCTTTTCCTGGAGAACATTAATGCTAGTGGGGATTTCTTTGACTTCCCCTAATTTACATTCATTTGCAAATGTGGTCAGCCAGAAACCTTTGACATTGGCCTTGACTTCAGAGAACTAATGCCAAAAAAGAGCAGTCCCAAGACTTTTCCCCTGAGGGACTCCATTGTAACTGGTTTCTTTGTAGAGGTGAACTCCCTGATTCTAATTTCCTGGGTCCTGTCTGTGAGCCAGCTGGGTATACACCGGGTGACACAAGGGTTTATGCCTAACCTCTTGAGTTTGCCAACACTGTCTGAGTGGTGTATTGTGTCAAATGCCTTGGCTAAGTTAGGATTGGCAGTGTAAACCCTTCTGCCCTCAACCATTGCTTTGGTGACCTTCTCAACTAAGTCCACCAAGTTGAAATAGGCATGACCTGCACTTGATGAAATCAAATTGGGTTGACTGCATTATCTGGATCTTTCCTATGTCATTATTGATCATTTCCATTATAATTCTTTTCATGGCTTTGCATATGAGTCAAGTGTGACTAGCTCCTCATTTGTATAGAGGGGTGCAGTTGCTGTTCTCCATTAGTGAGGCAAGAAGCTTGTTTGGAGACTGAGTAAATAGTGATGCCAGAGGGCCTGATAAGTCATGTTTCATGCTTTTTTTTTTATTAGTGAGGCATTAGGATATGCTTGGTTTTGGGTTGGGAAAATGATAAGTCTGAGTTTTTTTTTTAATATGATCGCCT
>NC_056746.1:1229531445-1229638260 GCF_019279795.1 Protopterus annectens | reverse complement strand
TTAATATCCTTCACTTTTGCTGGTTTCCTTGTTTGAGGTCCATCGATTTGGGCGTTTTGAAGAGTGGTCCCCTTTTATTATTACCAATACTTGTTTATACCCTTTGCTTACTTCAGGTAACTTTTTTAAATTAGTTTTATAAATTACAGCAACTGGTTTGCAGTTTGTAAGTTGGGTAATTTTTCTTAAACCATCGTTAGTATATTTCTAAGGTTTGGAACATACACAGGTGTATACAGAAGTACAGAATCATCCATTAAATGCCCATTTGTAAGTTAAAGTATTAATTTTATTTTTTATTGTAGCAGTTTAATATTTCTTTTGTTGGTCATGTTCAGGAATGCAAGATTGCAGTTTCTGCTTTTGACAGTGCTGCAGTACTGTATATCTCTAAAGAGTATGCTGTATATCATTGCGTACTAAGATATCATACGGGATTTATTTATACCACTGTGTACTGAGACATCACTCTACAGGGTACACTGTGTATGAGATATCATTATTCAGTGTACTGAGAATTGGCTCTGTAGGATACACTGTACACTAATGTATACTGAGACATCACTCTACAAGATACACTTTATAACCGTGTTCTGAGACACTATTCTTTAGAGAACACTGTTCAAGATACACTTTATTCTGGTATTAATTACTTTCGCTAAAAGTTCACGTTCACCTGTTACTTTCAATAGGTGAGATTGCACTAGTGGTAAGTGCTGGAAAGTTTATTGGAGAGGTAGTAGTGTGAGGTGTGTGTCTGTGCATGTGTGTGGTTGAATGTGTGATTGTTTACAGAAGGATGATTGGACTCCTGTGAGAGTGTTTGTGCGTGTGTGTGTGCGTGTGTGTGTGTGTGTGTGTGTGGTCACAATAGGCACTTAGTCAGGGTATAGGTAAGGTATATGTGTGTGTGTGGAGGTGAACAGGAGAGTGTGTCCTTGAGTGCTGTTAGGCAAGGGTGATTTGTGTATGTGTGTGTGCATGTGTTTTTGAGTTTGTGTGTATTTCTGTGAGGTGTTATACCCCTAAACTCCCTTAAACTAATGAGCAAATGCTGCAATATTGAAGGAAATTTGAATATTACTCTAAAATCACTTAAAAAGTTAATAGTATAGCAGATGTACTTCCATATCACTGTTGCAGTATTTAGTTCATAAAGGATGTCCCTTCCAGGACAGCTCGTCACTCAGTCAGTATAGATAAGCTTCAGAAAGATTGTGCTTGTGTCGTATGTCACATTCAGATTTCCAACCCCTTGAAGAATCAGGAATAATGCTGGAATCAGCTCTAACAGAAGCAGACAGAGACTCGTCATGAAAAGAATAACAAAGGGAAATGGCCTTAGAAACCAGGAGGAGATAGTTTGCTTAGAAACAGCCAAGACAAAGACCTGGGATGAAAGGAAACAAAAAGCTGATCAGGCTTATGAATAGCTCTAGTTTTATCCAAATAGTAACTGAGCTGACTGTGCAAATCCAAGGTATGCAGGACCATCTCTGTAGCAGGATGAAAAGAGAAAAAGGAAGGGAGTTGTACTGACCGATTCAAGGCCAACTCATTGACTACCTTGGGCATAGAAGAAGGATTAGTATGAAGGGCAACCCTGTCCCTGTGAAAAAAAAACAGGAGAAATGGCCATAAGGGCCTGGAGCTCAGGGACCCTCCAAGCAGATGTAAGAGCCGGCAACAAAACAGTCTTCCAGGTACAATGTTACAAAGAAGCAGAATCTGCAGGTTCAAAAGAAGCCCAAGTCAATTTTTCCAAAACAAAATTAAGGTCCTAAGGAGGAGGAGAAATGGGCTTTCTTGAAGGCCTAATATGCTGGATGCCTTTAAAAAATTGCTTGACCTCAAAACAAGAAGTCAAAAGGAGAATCAAGACCAGATGAGTATAAATGGCCAGTAAATGGGTCTTTACAGAAGAATAGGTCAAGCCATACTGGAGCAACTCACACAAACAAGAAACGGACCAGAGGGATCCCACTGAAAAGGGGTCCTGGTTAACGAGCATGGAACCAGACCGACAATCTCTTACTTGGTCATCTAACATTTTATGGTTGTGGGTTTCTTTGCTTCCCATAAAAAAACAGAGCACATCCTCAGAAAAGAGGCACGTGAAAAAAAAACAGAACACATCCTCAGAAAAGAGGCACGTGAAAAGGATCAAAACCTTATCACCCTCAATGTCAGGTGTAGAGTGGACAAGTGGAGATGGATGAGAGACCCCTTGTCCTGTGTGAGGATATCCAACTAGTAAGGTAACTTGTGATGATTGTCCCTGACCAGATGGATTAAGAGGGGGAGCCAGTGATGTCCTGGCTAAAAGCGACTTATTAGCAAGACTTTCAGGAGTCCAGCAGAATCTTCTGTAGGACTCTTAGGAAAAGGAGGGAAAGCATAAAGAAACCTCTCCTTCTACGGAAAAGAAAGGGTGGCCATCTTCCAGGTGAGATGGCATGGTAGTCTGTAACAGAAGAGAAGAAGCTGCCTAATCAGAGAGTAGGCAAAAAGATCTACCTGAGGAATACCCCACCAATGGACAATGTTCAGAAACATGCATCTGTGAAGCATTCATTTGTGAGCCTGTGTTTTGGACCTGCTCCGAGAGTCTGCCACAAGATTGTGTTTTGAAGAAATGTATACTGCTCGAAGAGTTAACTGATAACCGAGAGCCACTTCCCAAACTTCCCCATAAGCTTGACGAGCCTTGTCTGCAAAGCTATGGAGAGGATCATAATGGAACTCATAAATAAAGACATTGGGGACCTACAGACACTGGATCCTACCCAATTTGGCTTTGTCAAGGGCAGATCCTGCCTCTTGAACTTGGTCGACTTTTTTGAAACAGTCACTAAGGCCATTGATGAGGGTAAGGCAGTTCACACAGCCTACCTTGACCTAGCAAAAGCATTCGACACAATACCCCACTTGGGCATCATAGAAAAGCTCACCAGCTTAGATGTAAACCCATATGTCACAAGATGGGTTGCAAACTGGCTCAAGGACAGAACACACAGGGTTAGAGTTGCTGGTGCCATGTCAGACTCTAAGCCGGTCATGAGCGGTGTCCCACAGGGCTCAGTCCTGGGCCCCCTCTTGTTCGGCATTCATTTTTCTGAAGTGCAGGCAAACATAGGGGGATTGTGGCTGACAAAATTTGCAGATGACTGCAAACTGGGCACCATAATTGACACTCCATCAGACACAGACATCCTCCAGAAAGGTCTCATAGAAATGGATAACTGGTGCCAGAGCCATGGCCTTAAGCTAAATGCCAAAAAATGTATAGTCATACTCTTTGGGAAAAACAAGGTAACCCCTAATTACCACATAGGAGGTAATCCATTAAACACAGAAGAAGTTATCAGGGACCTGGGGACCCAAGTTGACAGTAACCTCTCTTTTGACACCCACATTGCCAAAGTGGTTAGGAAGACCTTCTACATTGCCCACCTGATCATGAAGGGATTCACATCCAGATCAGGAGAGGTCATTGTACCCCTGTACTCTTCACTTATCAGACCAATGATTGAGTACAACGCCCCATTCGGAATGTACCTTACCCGACACCTGCAGCAGTTGGAAAGACCCCAAAGTTCCTCACCAAAAGGATAAAGGGGCTCAAACATATGTCATACGATGCCCGACTGAAGAAACTCCAGCTCTATTCAGTCGCATACCGTCTGCTCAGAGGTGATCTGTGCCTGACATACAAGGCCATGTCCAACCCGGAATTAATGGACATGCTCCACTTCAAAAATCCAAATCCACCAGAGCCACGAGAGCAAGAGACTTAAACCTCAACACGGATATAAATAGGACGTGCTGGAGGGACAGATTCATCACCCAGAGACTCCCTACACTATGGAACAGAATCCCAGTCCATGTGAGGCAGAGCCCCTCACTGACTCTGTTCAAGAGAAATCTTGACGAGTGGATGGGAGATCATAGGTTTACCCCGGGAATCATCTCTGTATCACTGCTGGACAGAGGCACAGCAAACTAATGGGTATAGTATTCTCATCCTAAGGGGTGGTGAAAGCCACACACACTCTGGCTAGGCTTATAAATGCCCTAGGGCAGATAGCCTAGTATGAACCTATGAACCTAAACCTGAAGTTCCATCCTGCAGAGGAGGTAAGATTTTTATGATCCCTGCTTGTTGACATACACATCACTGTAGTGTTGTCTGTGTAAACCTTCAAGGGGCCCGAGCAGAACATGGGGTGAAAAGTCTGAAGGGCCAGAATCAAAGCCTTTATATCTTTGATGTTGATATTGTCTTACTTCTAATGGGGAGGGGAAAGACCCTGAACTTTCAGGTGACCAAGAGATTGTCTCCACCCCATGTCTGAGGCATCAGCGAACAGCTTGTGAAGGGACTGCAGGCCTTCTGGATGTGCATGGACTCCTTTGTCCTGTGATGATTGTTCTCTTTTGGTGCAATTCACGTCTGGCTAGTTGCATCCGTATGTCCCTTTTATGCCATGCATTCAGTGCAGGGAGCATAAATTTGATGTACAGTGCAAGCAAGATCTTTTTCAAACTTACCTATACTAGCCAAACAGCAGGCTACCCAGGAAGGTATATCCCTTATGTACTGAATACTGCAACAGTGAAGAGAAGGACATCTACTGTTATGGTAAGATTTTACACAACTGTATTTTTTGCAGTGCAAAAGATGTATACATAGGTAAAGTTTTATTGCTTTAAGGAAGTAAAATCATTAGCAAAAGTGAAAAGGAAAAAGACGAGTACATTTTGTTGGAATTAGTAGTAGTATTCATTCTCTTCAGGCCATTGTATACATTGTACATAGTTCTACTTGCATTTTCTTTTAAGGACACTAATTGATTACATTATGATATTGTATTAATTGAAATTTTATTATTTGTTCACTCTTAGAAAAATTATAAAAAATTTTTATGAGCAGAAAACAAACAAAAAGAGTTGTATACCTAAGGAAACACTAGACACCAGGAATGGTCTGTAAATATTACCTTAAGTCACTTAAAAAAAATAAATGGAAAATCGGGGAAGAAACTTCAAACCCTGTACCCTCAAAAAACAAAACAGTTCATTAGAACAGCTTTCTCTGTGCTATCACTAGAAACTCTTTATTTATGTATGTATGTATGTATGTATTTATCGACATTTGATTACTGGGAAAGTCTGATAGGGTAGGAGCCCATTTTCAGCAGAGACCCAGGGAGAAAAGCTTTAAAGCATTTCAAAACATTTTAAAAACAATAATTTCAAGTCTTTAAAAATAAATTACAGTTTAAATAATTATACCAAACTAGACATAATATGAAAGCACTATTTAAGAAAAGATACAAGTTATACGACAATTTAATAGCTCGAGAAATGTTAGCCAGTTTATAGAGAATTGAAAGGTAAGTTAGTATAATACAAACAGGCATTGTAATGCAAAGTGAGAGAAAAGCAGAGAGGTCCAGAAGTGAGTGAAGAAGGGAGAGTACGGAGGTGTAAGGTATGAACAGGTATTTGTTCACATTTAGGGATATAGTTTATCCTGGTGTTAAGCAAGAACACAGCTAGTTTTTGGCTAGAAAGTATTTTAGAATGGTTTTGAAGTACTCTGGCAAATTGCTGAAACAAGTTAGTGGTCAAAAGGTTTCTTCCCACTGAGCTAATAAGCTCATTGACGCACTCCTCTATTGAGAAAAGGAGGAGAAGACAAAGGCAAAAGAGCCTTTAAAGATTGCCTTAAGTCTCTGAAAATTTAAATTAAAATGGAGGGGGGGGGGCTTCAAAACATGTGTTGTTGGCATAAAAGGCAGGTCTTTAACAATGCAGAGCTCAAGTCCTTTTAGCTAATGGAAGAGGCTGGCGTTCTAATGACTTTTGTGAACTAAAAGAAGTATGACATTTGTATTGTCTGTCCGCAGGTTATAAGGAGCTGGGCAAAATCAGGGACCGCTGGGAAGGATGGCAATGTATATGTTTGGGGGGAGCAGGCACACCCCTAAATGGCTGTGCTGAAGATTCTGGACAAAGCCAGGAGGAAAACTAAATGACACTAGTTAAAATTTTTATGTATTACCCAGAGTCACTCAACGGTTACTACAGCAGCAGGTCTAACATCACAATGCATTAAAAATAATGAAACTCTGCCTGGCATTAGTGACCGACTATAGTCACCTGTGATTTATGAGGGCCATAAAAATAATAAGAGGCTATGTCAGGGATGCTCTATCAACTAAGGGACAGGTATGAGGTATAGCAGTGGATCCGTGTGTGTGTATGTGTGTGTTTGAATGCATGCATACATGAGGATGAATGGGGATGTATGCATGCTTGACCAATAGGTTCATCGACCATCACAGGTGATTGCCCCAAGAAAATACTGAGTAACACTAGTGGTAACAATAATTCACAAATGTGAAAATTAGCTTTCCTCATTGCAGCTAATGTGTTTCTGAATCATATATTTAGTGATTGTGGAAACAACCCTTTTGGCTGCAACTCTTAGCACCCACAGTTGGGTTCTTTATGAATCCCAGGGAATGTCTGTACAATACAACAGCAGTAACATGAATGAGTGTAGTTAGCGGTGATTTTTATTCCTTGACTGTATGCTGCAATCCTAGTCTGGAAATGTAGGAAAAGTAGACATGGCTAAACTGATATTTTCCCAATATTAGCACCCAGTCCAGTTCTGCTGGACAGGTTTAATTGAGAGAATGATTCCAGCAATTTTAAAATCTATCAGACATGGAATGGGAAACAGATTTCAGCATGGTACCTCTGCTGAATGTACAAATGATATGTAGAGCGCAACTAATGCACATCAAGTAGAAACATCTGTTAAAAAGCATTCCTTTTAAACAAGGTATGCATTCTAAGGAAAAAAAAAAACTAATTCTCTCCACACTCCAATGGCAGAAAATTGAATTACAGTTCTTAGATGGATTTGTATTAAACAAGCAAAATAATAGATCATCTATGATCAGATATGAACATTTCTATTAATAAATTCAAACTACTCTTATAAACAGTTTTATTTTCTCTGAGCTCCACCCAGCTTTATCTTAATGTACATCCTCTTGCTGTAGCACACTCCACCTCATTTTATATACATTATAGGAACACCCAGGCTTCTTATTTAAAAACTATATAACCTTTAATTCAGTTTTCCTTTGTTTTATCACATTCTGAAACAAATGAAAACTCAGTAAAAAAAAAAGTCACTGACTTTCAATGAACTTTGTTTTTTGGGGAGTTGTCTTATAATCATTTTTTAAACAAAGCTTTGCATATATTTGGATACTCATCATATCACGTTATCTGTAACTTTATCTTCCTAGACGGATAAGGTTTTGGGTTAGAAGGTGCTCTGATGTTTGCATAATCAAAACAAAAGGAACCGTTTGCGAGTGCAAAAGAGGGTAGTATATACCACCAATTCGAAAAGTATAGAGGTGAATCCGCAGGTGTAATGTTCAGACACCTCTGAATCAAATCATTTACCCCATGTAGTGGTGCTGTAGCTGCATATTGTTCATACCCTGAGCTGTTTTGTGATTGCCTGTTCAACATGCTTCTCAACCATACCTTGTTATGAGGAACTTTCCTCATTTTGAATCTTTAAATGACACGTTCACTCTGTTCCACATAAAAAGGGTTTGTCAGACCTTCATTGTTAAGATTTTAACAAACTTGTTAAAACATGTTCAGTCATACTAATTCACTTGTAAGCATTAAGTAATAGCCTTTAACCATGCCATGAGCTTTCTAGTTGAAGATGATAGTAAGGGTTTCACATTTTCAAATTTGTTCCCTATCATGAGAGGTGATGTTATACATTTTGGTAGCAGCAGGTTTAGAGCTACAGTGTACAGAAGGAATAAGAACAAATTCTTGAGACCTCTTATCTTTACTGATCCCACAGACAGCAGCATTTAAGAATGAATATGCTACAGAAAGTGAGAAACCCTTTGTAGGGAGTGGATACCAAACAGAACCCCTATTCTACTGACCTTGAATACTAGTGAAACTGGAATAGCTGCCTTTATGTTCCCCTTAACTTTGTTTACATGACTTAACCATCTTATCACCACCTCTCTTGTGGTATTCTCTCAGATATGATATTTAAAATGTCCCATCTTTAACCACGATTACTATAGATTAGCTGCAGTGCTAAACAACACTTTGCACTGAGAAATGATTGCTTTATTCTTCATTCATACTTGTATCTCATTTCTTTTCATTTGCTTGTCATGAGAGGGACTGGGTGTGCTTAAAGGTTATTGCTACAGCTCACATTTGATATGTATCTGCAAATAATGATGTCTAGATTCAGGACAAATAGAAGAGGTCTTTGTTCATGCGACTCTCCAATGCCTACATGCCTAGTAAAAGATTAATTTACCTCCAAATTGTCCAGGTGCTCATGTTGGCCAGTCTGGCATTAAGGTCCATTCTTCCCCTTTCTTGGTAAGATCAGTTATTAGTGAAACCTTTTTTAGATTACAGTATATTGTTCTTACTTGAAAACATGTCTAAATATAACAAAAACATTTTTGAACATAGCTTATACTTTACTACAGTCATCTGATTTTTATATTGCTTACATATAAGATGTCTTACTCTGACCCTATAACCTTGCTTTGCTCTTGTCATAAACATAACTTTCAGAGAATTGGATTCAAGGGAAGTAAATTATTGTCAGAAGTACTATATTGCTACTTAAAATTATGTTTTCTTACATTTAAAATATTTTGTGTTAATGTACTTTAACCATCTTTTCTTGGAAATATTACTGCTGAAATCAGAAATATAATTTCAGCAGATTCTGAAATGAATATCCAAACCATTTTTCACTTCAGAGCTCTTAACTGCTGTCTGGTTCAACAGCTGCTTTATGCATGTGAAGGTAAATATAGCAGAATAAATTTCATGTGACATTTCCCAAATTTCATATGACTGATTTCGGTGGTAATGGCTGGATGAAGAAGCATGTAGCAGCTACATTAACCTGTGAGTCACATTTACAGATATTGACAACATAAATACTTTACTGCCCTCTACTGCAGGCTTTGCTTTGAAGATGTTTGAACAAATTGCCGGTATATTACATTCTATAATTATATATGCTGTTTGTACTTGATAATATTAAAAACCCTGACTGACTGTGGATTACAGATGTGCAACTACAGTGCTGCATATATTGTATAAAAGTTACCAAAAAACCTTTTGGTAGCATCCAGTTTTCATTTGTTCATTCATTATACATTTGATATAAGTGGCCTTTTGTTTTGTGTGTAGAATGTTGTTTTTACAAGACAAATATTCTAAAACATTACTGTACAACTCATTCTTCAGAATGAACTACTAAATTTAAAACCGCATCTTTAGTAATATCCATATTCATTTCACTTATTTTGCTAACTGTTAGGCACAGGATTTATTGTATCAGTTTCTATCCTTCTTGAATATCATGCTAGCTTTCAAACAGTATGAATACCATTTGTACATGTTTTGAAATTTCTGAATGCACTAGTGTATATCTCATACTGCTCAGTTAACGTAGTGGACTCACCTCTGAGGCATACCCCTCAACCTCTTTGTGCAGGAAATCTGGACAAAACCTAAAATAATTGGGGAACAAAGTCCTGAAAATAGGGATAGATTATAAATATTGCTCATATAAACATGGAATGTTGCAAAGATAAAATGGTGTGTTAGCATTCATTTCCCGAAGGATGTGAAATCTGAAACGTTCATTTCTGTCATTATTTAGTTACTTCAGTCATTAGTGATTTACCAGAAAACGACATACATTTTATGAGGAACAATATAAGGCAAAAATCTGGATGTTCTGTGAAAATCTGGACAGTTGAGAGATGTGGAATCTGAGGATACATTCTCAAATAGATGATACAGCATGAGGCTAAGAACCAGCACCATAACTGTTTACGGTGGTTGAAGGAAGTTTTACAAGCTTTGAACACCCTGTGATAAATAACTGAATTAGAAATACTGCACGTTCACTTGTTAGGATAAAGTTAATAAATGTATTATAAGCACGTTTCACACAATAGGAATATTGCAGGAATCTGTGCTTTGGTGTCTTGGCTGGATTATAATACCAGTCTTGTGTGTCCGACATTTTTGTATATATCTGGATCACATAACACTCTAGTGATAATAGATTGTCTGAGTTTCTGTTTACCACTTCTATTAGATTCTCTTCTTATGTGCAGAATATACTTACAAAATGAGGCAAGAAACAACTAGATGAATGTGCTTACTGAATAAATTACAGGTACTTGATATGCAAAGGTAACTTGTACATTTCTTCAAACAGAGAAAGTACCTTCTATCTATGCTTGATTCTGCCATATCTGGCAGTAATGTGTCCATTTTATGTGACATGATGTCTAGCAATAGAAAATGTGAGCTGTTGAATTAACTGCTAATTAGGTTCGTGGATTCAAATGACTTCACACAACCTACTTAGAGGATTTGTCTAATTGACTGAGGAAATAGTATGAATTGGAAGAACATTATTATTCATTACTAATTTAATGAGATACATCTAAGAACAGCTGAAAAAGAGTACTACCTTAGCATTCAAATGAAACCAATACATTTTACAGAAAACTAAATGTAGTTTGCCTCAGCTTTCTAGTTCCAATTTCAAAGATGAGGTTTAGGAAATTGGATGATATGTCTGTTTGAAACAACTTTGAAATAAATCTCTTGTTACTTTAAAAATTGCCTATAATATACTGGTAGTAGTCAGTTTGAGGTTAGAAATTAAAATTTAACTTTGTAATTAGCAGCTATTAAGGAAAACTCATTCAAAGGCAACATATTTCATAGCAAAATGTAAAGTTATAGAAGAAGGATTTCCCTGACAAAGCAGCAGTGGCCGGCCTAAAATTAATAATAGTTGCACCGTATAGAGAAATGAACAAATCATTTCACAATCCAGAAGAGCTGTATGCTTTATCAGCTTGTCACGCAATAAAAAAGTTGACAAAACATAAAATAACAGTTCAGAGTTTACTTTTCTTGTTCGTAGAGAGAATATACATGACATGTATAAGCAGCAAAATGGCTGTGCCAAACTTTCCAACAGCATAGTCCTGCAAATAAATATGAACACAAGGCCTTTCCTACAATGGTAAACACTGCTGTAGAAATGAATTGCATTTGAAGTTCAAATGGAAGTAAATATGTCTAGTGAAATACATTAACAATGGCATTAAATGTTTTTGCTTTGTAAAAAGGACACATTCCTTTTCAAGCATATTAAGCAAATAATTAACAAAGAAAGCTGCCTAGTGAAATGTAGGCATGTTTAAACAATGTGAATTGATACACGTGGTCTTATGCCATGGTCACAACAACAACATGAAAAACAACCAGCAACTCAAAATTTTGATGCACCCCTTGATAGCTATGTACATATTAAATTAATTTATCTTAAGCTAGTTTATTTTTATTTTATTTTACTTTTGTTAACTGGGAAAGTCCGACTGGATACAGGTCCATTTTCAGCAGAGGCCCGGGAAGAAAAGCTTCACATGTTCATAGATACAGAAGACTTAACAGTTGTACTTTTTTATACAATTACATATAGATAGATTTTCCACATTTGTTGGAATACATAAATAAAAACTTTACAATTATTCATTTTCATATTACAACGTATACATTTTTAGTAGTACAAAGGTGAGCAAGGTAGCATATCATTCAGTAGTACAATACATTAGAGTGAGACAGCTGATGTTTCAGACTTATTATAAGACAGTTTCTACAAGCAGCCAGGGAATATAGGGATACAAAGTGAATAGTGAGTAGGTTAGTCTAGGTTTTTACAGGGGCACAACCAGTGAATTTTTAGGTGTGTTTTGAGAGAGGTTTTAAATTGGGTTATGGAGTGGACTGCTGTAAAATCAGCGTGGAGTAGGTTCCAGATTTTGCCAACAGAATTGGAAAATAATGACTCACCAGCTAAGTTATTGGATTTAACCATTTGTACTAGCATTTTATTAGAAGAGTGGATTGTTTTTATGTTAATGTAGGGGTGATTATATTTTTGAGTATGGGTGTGCTTTCTAGCTTATAGTGGACTTTGTGAACAACTATTAATTGGTTATACTGAAGTTGAGAGGATAACTCTAGCCAGCCTAAGGATCATAGGTTAAGACAGTGGTGTGTTCTATATGACGAACCTGTGCCAAATCTGGCTATATTATCATAGCAGCTAGTGACTTTATTGAGGTCAGATTTACTTAGGTTTGTATAAATCGTGGGGGCATAAAGAAGGGCTGATAGTAAATGTGTATGGGCAATCACAGTCCTAGCAGTTGGGGTTAGGAATGGCTTAGTTCTATATAAAGAGCTAAGTTTCTTATCAACTCTTTTAATGGTTCTATCGATGTGGGCATCAAACTTAAGGTTATTGTCTACTATTACACCTAATAGTATTGTAGCAGATTCTGGGGAAATTATGGTACCATTGTTAGATGTTATAGTAAATGATGGCACAGGTACTTTCTGAGTGGGGGTGAAGAGTAACAGTTTTGTTTTATTTGGATTTAATAGAAGATGCCGATCAGTGAGCCAGCTTTCAACTTTGTTAAAGGTATTTTGGGATAAGGTCTGCAAGTCTATTGGGGAGGTGGCAGAACAGATTATGGTAGAGCCATCTGCATATTGAATGCAGGTTGTTTTGGGGATGACTGTATGGAGATCATTAATGAAGATGGAAAATAGGAGAGGTCCTAGTATAGACCCTTGAGGCACTCCAAGCGTGACTGGCAAAAGGGTGCATAGACTATCCCGCCATAGCACAGCTTGTTGTCTGCCACTTAGATAGGAATGAAACCAGCAAATTGCCAGGTTATCTATGGTGAGAGTTTTTAGTGTCCATAGGAGTAGTTGATGATTTACCATGTCAAACGCCTTGGATAGGTCAAGAAAGAGGGCAGAGGAGAGCTTGTTATTATTACAATTTTGATTTATTGTCTGAGAGACTGAAAGAAGGGCTGAGGTTGAACAATGGTGGGGTCTAAATCCGTGTTGATCGGAGGCTAGGAGATGGCTTAGATTAAGGTGGTGTAAGAGTTGCTTATGGATTAATTTTTCCATAATTTTAGCCAGAGGTGACAGAATGGCAATAGGCCAGTAATTTGATAGTTCAGTGGAATTACCCCCTTTATGGAGAGGAATATCATGGGAAATTTTCCAGATGGAGGGGGGATATATGCTTCTGAGATGGTTCTATTGATTAATATTGAAATGGGATATGCTAATACGTCTGCAGCTTTTTGAAGAAATTCAGCAGGGAGTAGGTCCACTGACAGGGTGGTGGGTTTCAGTTTCTTGATTAACGATCTGATAAGTGATGTTGGTACTTGTTGAAAGTTAAAGGAGGGGTGAGTGTTGGATGTATGGTCAATTGGGTTTGGGTTACTGGGCCTTAGCTGATTGGCAAGGGATTGAATAGTTTCCATAAAGAAAGTGTTAAAGGTGTTGGCAATATTTTCTGGAGGTTTTTGGAGGGAAGTCGAGGGAGTAGGGGTAGTAGTATGTCCTGGGTAGAGAAGATTGTTTATACTGGACTAAAATTTTTGTGGTTGATTTTGGTGTTTTTGTTGCAGGTTACAATAATAGTTTTTTTTTGTCTAGAACAATGGACTTTTTTGTATCATTCCTTAGCTGTTTATATACATGTTGGTCCTTTGGGGATTTAGTGGTTTTCCAAGAGGTCCAGGTTTTATTTCTACTTATGATTTTTTGTCTAGTTTCTTTAGACAGCCACAGTGCTACTTTTCTATTGGTTTTGATGGTCCAGGTAGGTGCATGGTTATCAAGGATAGTAAGAAATATGGAGTTAAAGTATGAAACTGCTTCATCTAATGGGAATAGTTTGACAAGACCAGTTACATGACTGAAGTTATTTTTGGAATTCAGTTTGATTAAAGATCTTATTACTCCTAATAGCTCTGAAGCTAGGTATCTGAGGGATATTCGTTTTTTGCCTGAGTATATAAGTGAAGAAGTGATCACTTATTTCCTCCGGTTGGGTGCCTGCTTTATACATTTGGGGGTGGTTATTTATGAAAATCCACTCTAGTATGCTTTCTTTGATGTTGGGCTTGCTAATTCTAGTGGTTGATGTGACCTGGGTGAAGCCATATAAATGTATGTGGGTGGTAGGGAAGTCTGAGGAACAGATGTTCCAGTCAATGTTAAAATCTCCAAGAACAATGGTTTATTGTGGGCAGTTTATGGACAGCCATTGCAGGATGTCCTCAAGGGTATTTGTGTTACTTGGCAGAATATAAATGCAGCCAATGTTTATAGATTTATGTTTGTTGATTTGTAGCTTTGTAATATGTATTTCTGCATTTTCAGTTGGAGGAGAATTGGAAATAATTACATTAAGTATAGATTTATATAAAACAGTTACCCTCCTCCCTTCCTAGAGGTGCAATCCAGTCCTAAAATATTGTAACCCGGGGGTATAACTTAATTGTCAGTGGTGGCTGGCTTAAGCCAGGTTTCAGTAAGGCATAGTATATTGTATGAATGATACAATAGGCACCCCTTTATGTTTATCTCTGTAAACTTGATCAGCAGTGAGAACGTCAAAGCAAAGAGATTGCTGGTGCCCCATCATCAGTGACACATTAGGAAAAAAATGAGAAGGTGAATGTTGAGCGTGCGTTCTTCTCACTTTCTTTCTCCTCTTCAAGTTTGTGCAGTCTTGGAGTTGGTAGGTGTGTGTGTGTGTGTGTGTGTGTGTGTGTGTGTGTGTGTGTGTGTGTAATCTTGGAGTTGGTAGGGATGTGTGTGTGTATGTGTAACCTTGGAGTTGGTAGGGGTGTGTGTGTGTGTGTGTAATCTTGGAGTTGGTAGGGATGTGTGTGTGTGTGTGTATGTGTGTGTGTGTGTGTGTGTGTGTGTGTGTGTGTGTGTGTGTGTGTAATCTTGGAGTTGGTAGGGGTGTGTGTGTGTGTGTGTGTGTGTGTGTGTGTAAGTAATCTTGGAGTTGGTAGGGGTGTGTGTGTGTGTGTGTAATGGAGTTGGTGTGTGTGTGTGTGTGTGTGACACACACACACACACACACACACACACACACACGGATTCCCTGCAAAAGGATAAGTATGTGTTTGGTAAGCAGCTGTTTAGTCATCCATTTATGATCAATTAGCCATCTGCTCTACAGGTGTCAGCGATCACATAGTTCCCAGAGTTGAGGGTTATTTCCCCTACCCCATGTATGAGCGATCTCGGAGTTAGTATAGATATCTAATTGGAAGGGAGTGTGAGGGTGCAGGTGGGCTTTATTTTTTGTTACTAGATATTCTCCTCTATCTAAAGAAGTGAGTAATATTATAAGAAAATATTGGTATCTGATTTGTGAGGATGAAAACATAGGTTCAATTTTTCCCAAACATATAATTTTTTCATACAAAAGGGGTAAAAATTTAAAGGAATTATTAAATTACAACTTTTGTGGCAAAGATAATGTGGGAACTAATGAGAGTATTTTAGGCACCTTTTCTTGTGGACAGTGTAGTGTGTGTAGCAGGGTCAAAAATGTAACTAACATTAATGGTATGTCTTTTAAAGCTAGACATTTTTTCAACTGTAAATCTACGGGAGTGGTATATTTGTTGGGTTGCTGTTGTCCAAATATGTGGTATATAGGTCAGACTAAAAGGATGGTTCGCGTTCGAGTTTTGGAACACATAAAAGACATTAGGAACAAAAATGATTATAGCCCGGTGGCCAAACACTTTTTGGAAAAACACAAAGGTGATGCTAGTAGTTTAAAATTTTGTGTGTTGGGCCAACCCTTTAATTATGAAAATGGGGGATCAATTGTTCATAAATTACTTGAACTAGAGACCAGGATGATTCTTAAATTCAATACATTGAAACCACATGGACTTAATTTAGAGCTAAGCATTTAATATTATTAATTTTTTTATATACATATATATACACACATATATGTTTTTTATACAGTCATTATAGATTAATTAAACAATTTATAATAAATGAATTATTATAGAGGTTAAATCTTTTCCATTAACACACTTAAATGGTTATATATACACATGTGCATATAAACCAATAATAATTTATTTTTTCTAGTTATTTTATATGTCTGGTAGATATAGGATATGTTATTTTTAGTCTTGTATTGATTCTTTTCATTTATTATTTGAAGTTATTTGAATTAATTCTCTTTCACATATATTTGTTGTTAAATCATTAAATAACAGAATGATTATATATGAAATTTATGAATTGAAATATGAAGTTTTGACTGTTAATATTCTGTTTTTAATGTTTAAGATATGTGCAATAAAATAATGGTAGAGCACTTTAAATTGATTTAGAAAAAATTGATTGAATAATTGGTGCTGATTAACTGGAAAAAGATTTGTATAAATAAGAGTTAACAGCACCATGAATTTGTGATCCGTTAGAAGGCGAAAAGCCGAGGTACCAGATCGCAATAAACGCTTTACTGGCATGGCACTGGCTTCTTTTGTGTTGTTATTCATGGTTGCAGGTGGGCTTGCCCCTTGCAAAAAATGATGATTTAATTTGTTTTTCTAATTTTAAATTTTGCATGTACTGAGGCTGGTTCTCAGTGCATGCATAGTGGTATGTTGATTTTTTTGTCTTCAAAGTTTTTATGTTTGTATTTGTCAACATTGGGTGTATTCAATCTGTAGAACTACATCTATATATCTGTATCTATCTATATATATTTATATATGTATCTTGGTTAACACGCTTTTATGTGATGCAAATTAACTGCTGTATGTGTTGGGTGAAAGGCCTTTAGTGCGAGCACTCTTGTGGGCAACTTCCAGTTGGCCAACAAACAAATGTAAGTGGTTGGGTAGGGGTTTGTGCGCGAGAGGGTGTGTGTTTTAGGATTAAGGTAAGGGTTAAGGAAGGGGATCTATTTAGTGGGTGTATCTGTGTGAGATAAGTGTCCTAGCTGTCTTTTGTAGGGGTAGTATTGTGGAAGGGGCTTCTGTAAGGTAAGCTGCACATTAGGGTTTGAGCAGGGGAGGGTTAGGGTTAGCAGGCATTAATTAGGTGGTGAAGAGGTGCTTAAACTAAGCAGCAGATGTGAAACTTTAATTTTTGGGGGCAAACCTAGATCATCCTTATTTTACTGCCACCAAGTACCTTACATTTATGCAGAGTTTACTAGAAACTATAACCCTCTCATCTTACTCCATATCCTGGTGGGTCTGGTCATGGAGCCTAAGGGTGCCCAAGGGGTTTTGACTGTTCACATTGCATTCAGGGGGATTTTTTGATGTTGTTGTTGTTATATCCTATCTACTTTGCCCAACCTCTCCCTTATGTCTGCCAATGTCCGAAAACTCCTCTCCTCATTGGACCACCACTTTCAGTAGGAAGAATCCTCAACTAACTCCCTTTCTCCCTCCTGGGACGCGTTAACTCAACCCTCTCTGCCAGCACCTTAAATGCCCAAAGCAGTAATTTTACCTGGTTTGTCAGGGTCATAGTAAGGACTTTATTTCTATATGTCACTGCCCTGTCTCAGATGTGAAACTTCCAATCATTGTTACGATAATAAATAAGAAATGAGTCACATTCACCAAAATAACACACTTCAAAAGCAAGTTACACAGATCACCTTGTCAAGAAAGCTTTAACTGTAGAGACGGCAGCATTATTCTTCAACATATACAACCACTGTTGACTTGCTTAACAAGGAATAAAGTTAGTTTCAACAAGTTTACTGCTGTCCAAAAGTACTGCAAGTTAGGTTATATGGCTTTGACTGATATTAAGTTGTTGCAGTGAGAATAGCTCTCAGTTCGACTAGAGTATGTTCAACAAACCTTTCATGAAATATTTCAGAACATGACATCACAATGTGGTGCTAACATACTGAAAAAAAAAATCTGATGAATATTGAGCACTGGCAGATAGTTTAACTAAACCCACAGATGATGTTTCCATTTCACTTTGAATTTCTCAGAACATCAGTGCCTGCCATTTTGATGCAAGAAGCTGTAGATGTAATTTCATGAAATGTTATTTAAAAGAACAGATAAGCATAAATACCTTTCATTGATTTACTCCAGTGATCAGATAATGTGATTCATGAATATTTTACTATCAGCACTATTGCATAATGCAACTAGTATAAGGGAATTATGCTATTTTGCCCTGTGAAATGGAAAATAACAGAATAACCATCTTTCTGCTGTTTTATAGTAAGTACTTTTTCAGGATTTGGGAATAAATTAGGCTACACAATGAAGACCAGAGTACATCCCTCAGTTTTATGGTGTATAGCCCAGTACTGTAACCCCAACACCTTAGTGTCCACTCTCTGTTAGTGTTTAGCTTCCAGGATTTTAATGATGGGTAGGGTTCCAGGGCGGTAAGAATTATGCATCTCTGGGTATTCCCTGACACTTTTCTGCCTTCCTTTAGCTGTGCTGTGCAGTGCAGATTGTCTTATACACTGCTTGGTTGCACAGGTTGTAACAAACCTTTGTAGCCTGGTAGAATGCAGACAACTTGCATACCAAGGGTATTTATAAACCACTCTGGCATGGTGTAAGTAGGCAGAGGATACCAGAGTGATTTAGCATGACACCACTGTTGCCACATGAAAGGAAAAATGTGAGAAGGAATGTCACTGACAGTAACTAGTGATGTCAGTGTTATGGGAAGCAGAAAGGTCGAACCTAGATAATGATCATCATGTCATCAATTAAAACATAGTGGGAGGTGTGACAACAGACCCAAGACAATAACTTACATAGTTTTCCATCTGGAGAGTTACATTTACAGAACTAATTGGTGGATTGTCTCTGACCTCTAAGTCCGAATGGATGATATCAGTTGTTGCAAAATGCTGGGTGGTGTTTCTAAGGATTTTAGAGTGGTTGTAGAAGGCTTTGTGGTTGTCCTTTGCCTAGGTGACAAATCTTTGTTACTGTAAGGCTTTCATTGATTTTTATCAGGGTCTGTAGCTCTCTATTAAGTTTAGCAAGACCTTTTTTTGCAGGTTGAAATGTCACATTTATTGTTACATGCAATGAGATTTCTTCTTTTATTATAGAGCCTGTTTATATTTGGTTTTCTCCATAGGCATTCATTTTTGAATTTGGCATTGTGTATACTTCAAGGGGGACAGATGTATCTATGCAACTATTCAACTTGGCAATGAAGGATTCCCCATAAGCAGTGGGGTCACTGAGTTAAACTGGGATATTGCATTTATCTAGTTTATCATCCATTTGCAGTAGATTAGCCTTGGCATAATCTCTAAACTATGAAGTATTGGAAGGTGCTTTTGACTTCACTGTTAAGGTGAACAAAACTGATTTATCATCTGATTTGACCATTGAGGAAGTTACAGTTGATAGCCATCAGAGCTGTTTCATTTTAATCAGGACAAGGTACGGGATTTTAGTGCCCATGGCTGGGATGCAGACTAACTGGTCCAGATTGTTTGTACTGATAAAATTCAGAAATCTGTAGGCACACATGTTAAAAGATATATATGTCTCCCAGATAATGGAGAGGAATTGATGTCACCTAGGGAAATGGTGTTTGGCTTAATGCATAGTGGCTCCATGCTATAAATAATTTAAGAGATACTTACTTTTAGGGGTCTATATTAAATAAGCAAACTCTTGAAAAAGTGAACACTTATTCATCTACCCTAGTTCAGCGAAAGCTGAAAATGCCGAACACTCGGAACAGTGATTTTTTTTCCCCAGGGAAAAAAAAAATCGGTGTTCCGCAAAAAAAAAAAACTTAAAACATTATTTAATGTGGAAGTGCGAAGCCCCCCACACCCCCCTACTTAAATATACCAACTCAGAGGTCGCACCACAGTGGAGGAAATGGCAAACTCCCAAAACTGGCCCAGAGATTATTTAGCCTGAAAAAAAATTTGCTGTTCCGTGTGTTCGGGATTTTCAGCGTTCGCTGAAATAGGGTCGATGAATCAGCGTTGACTTCAATATAGACCCACTTTGTAGCCATGAATGAGTGCAGTATTCTGCGTGTTGCCCTACTTGTGCCCTTTTTATTTATCCGTTTCAGCGTGCCTTTGACATTTTTTTCCTTCATTATTTCCATCCCTAAATAGGTTTTGCAGGGTTATGCTGCTGGCTGGGCTCTTTGATGTTGACACAAATGTTCTTTTCAAGCCTCAGTTGGTAGGCTAGTTGACAGCTTGTTCACTGATTTGTAGGTCAGAGTTACATGCTCCAACTATTGAATAGGTTCCTGAAAGTAATACTGGATGAGCTAGCAGTCCCTTAAGTCAGCTAAAATATATTGTTTTATAACTGAAACATTAAACATTATCAGAACTCTTAACCACTGCCTAAGATAACCAGGGATTAGCTGAGCTAATAGCAGGAATAAAACATGCATAACAATTAGAATTTAAATATATAGCTATATAAATGAATTCCTTACGTTTTTGTTCAGTATGTACTTAACGAATGGTTTGCCAAAAATTGCCTTTTCCTATGATATGTTTACTTGCCTGTCATTGTAGTCATATGAAAAGGCTCACAGTATAATCTTTAATGAGGTTGAGATAGAGTAGAAAAATTAATGAGTTTTTTTCTACTTGAAAGAATGTTCACCTTTCCTCTTGGAGCAATGTCAGAGGGAGAACATATTAGTAAACAGGGATGAAAGGCTGCATAACGGATTATTTTTTAACTTTCATATGTTAACACAAATTTGCTGTTTTCCTCAAAAACATTTCACATATACCTTTTGGGACAGGCTTCATTGAGAAACACACAAATTATTGTGCATAGAACTCGTATATTTGTGGTAGCACAGAAAACCATACCTAATAAATGGGCAAAATAACCGAAGAAAAAATATGTAAATGGTAACTTGTATACAATCATCACAAAAATTAACAAATAAGCAAAATATGGAAATCATTTAAAAATGCTGAAATAACTGTTTTAATGCCTCATACCATGATTTATTATTGCTTTTAGTTAAATAGGTATTTTTTCCAGACCGATTTGCATAGCATTTTCTAAAATATTCCAGCCCTAAGTTCCATCACATTCCATAATGTTGCCTATATGTACCAACAGAATTGTAGTCCCAGTAAGGCAAACTACTCCTGATAAAGATAAATTAAAACCTTATTAATTTAAATACAGTAACATACTATAAACACTGAATATTTCTCTTCTCGAACTGTTATGTTAAATAATCTGTTTGGCACTTCTAGTCACATATAATGCTTGCTTTTTGTTTTCTAAGGAGAAATCCTTGGTCTGTAACTGTACTGCTTTCTTCAAGCTACAACTTTGCCAAACCAAAAATCCCTCCTTTTGTTACCTTGACTGTAAAGGAAACAATGCCATCTCTCCTCATCCTGTCTCTTACCCATAACACATCACTCAGACCAGACAAATATGTCTGCTTCAAGTATCCATTGCAATCCTGTCTTTTTAATAGCTAACAGCATTTCTACTCCTGTTTAGCCTTAACCCTTGAATTAAGACCCAGGGGAGTGCCTTCTGTGTGGAGTCTGCATGTCCTCCCCACGGTCAGGTGGGTGTTTGAAAGACATGCGTAAATGGGCATGCCTTCGCTGAAGGTTGAACGTCAAGCTGGCACCTTGGCGTTCGTGAAAATCTACTGCCAATCATTAGTGGACCGGAGTTCCGCTGTGGCGACCCCTAACCGGGAAAAGCCGAAAGACAACAACAACACTGCTTGCAGTTGTGTGGTTTAGCTGACAGAAATTAATAAAATGTATAGTTTGTATCATCATGCATAGCTTTTGCACATATTTGTGAAATAAAAATGTAAAACATGTGCCCATATGTATGTAGATATAAAGCTCTATGATATATTTGATTCTATAAAGCAGGCCTGATTAAAATTGTGTTACACAGAGAAGATGGTACACCAAAGCCCTGTGTGATTTGTACAGACTATACACAATGTGCTAAGACCTTATACTGCTTTTGTACCCAATTGTGTAGCCACAGTGCCCCCATCTCTCTGTGCTCGTGTCCTCTCCAGGCAATTTTGTGATGTACTCCATTACTGCCTGTTGCAATGTGTTCCTTTGCCTGAACAATCTCTGAACAGGACCATTTTGAAATGGGAACACTAGAAGCGCTAGAGTCCCAGGTGCTCAGACTACTTTTTTAAAGCCAGAAACTTGATCATCTGTTAGGCTGCTGTCCATGTTCAAACTCTAATACAAGTTCAGATAAGCAGTCATGGGGCTGGAGCAGGTGGAAGGTTTTAGGGTGAGGGAGTGAGAAAACAATTTTAATGTTAGGGAGTCATAAGGGAGTTTCAGACTTGGGGAGTAGGAGCCAAGTTTTATGTTTAGAGAGTGATCGGGGAATATAACTTTAGGGAGAGTGATTGGGGAATATAGCTTTAGGGAGAGGGGTTGGAGTTTTAGGTTTAGGGATCTACCTGGGACTTTAATGTTAAGGATGGGGAGTGAAGCTTTAGGGTAAGGGAGCAAAGACATTGGCTGGGAACAGGTTGGGAGTTTTAAGTCAGAGTTTAGGTTCTGGTAGGGCTGTACAGATTTATATGGTACACTGTTAGGAAGACTATAAAAATTGGAAATTGGGCTAGTAGGATTGAGCTCATGATAACAAGTGTGTCGTGAGCTTCTAGCATGTGAAAACCTGTAGCAGACATTTTCTATTCCTTTTTCTGTGGTTATTCTTTCAAATGATACCCATATTCCTCTACTCTTGCTGTATCCCTTCCATTTAATTTCACCTATGCTCCTTGCTGCCTGACAGTATGGCATATTCGGAACATATCCTCACTGTTTCCTGCCTTCTTCCTAGCATAAATGCTGAGTTGCCTTAATTTTTTTCATACCTAAGCCCCTCCTTCCTTCCCCTTTATCACCCTAGCAGCTTTTCTTTGCATGGTTTCTAGGAGACAAATGTTTCTCTTTATGGATTTTAGAAGTATATGCCTGATGCAGTCTAACTAGTGTCTTATATAATGACAGCATGTCATCAGCAACTCTGAAGTTTACTGCAGCAGTTATGAGTCCCCACTTGCAGGATTGTGACGGACTGCTGTTTTCCATTGCATGAATGATCCTAGACTAAGAATAATATCTGCATTATTTTCTTTCTGCTTTATCCTTACGGTAGCGTAAATATTGTCTTTTATTAGCCCCTCCAAAGTGCACAGTGTTGTATATTTGCATGTTATACTCACTGCTAAATGCATGACCACTCTGTTATTCTTTGTAGGTTTTGCTTTAGATAGGTTCTTCCATGCTACTCCTGAAGTTCCTCTAAGCCAGTGCATACCACTGTGAGATATCAAAGATTTGGTGAATAGGAGGGATGCTACTATGTGCCCTGAAATGTTTCTTCAGATGATGTCAGTCTCTGCCAACTGCCCTTTGCCTCACCCCCTTTTTCTTAATTTCTAAACCATAGTATGCTGAGGCAGACATATAACATACAAAGGGCACTGTTTGTCAAATGAATTGATGAGAGTTCATTGACGTGGTCAAGCTAAGGAGGTATGATATTTCATGTTTATTAGTTAACCATCAGAAATGTTAGGATTTGCTGGATCGAGTCCTGAAATGCAGAGACTGAATGGCCAATAAAATAAGACTTGCATATATTAAGTCTGAGATTCCATTTCTTGGAATATTTCCCTTTGTCTGAGATATGAAAATCTCAGAGTTGGTATATATACGTTTGGGGCACAAAATTAAGTTTTAACTTTTTAAGGAGAAGACTGTTTTTTAAGATTCACTCTTCTATGGGTTTTCGGTTTTTTTTTTTTTTTGCTTTTTGATACTTAGCAATTTATTGTGCTTTTGGCTTTTGCATTTCTGCATGTGGATATTGGTTAAGGAAATCTGACACCCCATTTCATGGGATCTTCACTATGATTTCCTAAGACAGATGCAGGTCAGACTGTCTGCAATGGTACAACTCAGTCCTGAATCTGCTGTTGTCACATGATCCACTGTTAACAATCATCCAGTCCTCATGCACATATCTAGTTTCTATGGAGACAATAGAGTTCATCCATCAGCTCACAGAAACCTGGTATAGCTTTGTTTAACTACCAGTGATGTAGCCTGTCTAGTCCTTTACTCCAGGATTGTAGCTCATCTGATCCTTGTGTCTTATCTAGGTAAGGTTGCTTGAAATCCTTGTCTACTTCCTCCTTTCCTTATATTCTTAATTGTCTCTATTTATACCTACCCCATTTAGCCAGGTTATCATCTTGTTTCATAGCCTTACTACAAATGAGTTACAGAAGGCGTTCATTTAGCATTTTTACGTGGCTGTAAGATACCCGAGTTCTACCATTCTTTTCCGGTTCCTGACTGTTCTGCTGATTTGTATTATGTTCCCCACTGAATGTAACACTTTTATTGTAATGGTACTACATAGTCATCTCCTTATTTACAGATGTTTTCTGCCGGTGCATAAAAGTTTGCCAGCATTTGTTCTGGCCTCTTTATGGCATGTTTTGTTCCTCACCTCTTAACCACTTATTATTTTCAGTGCCGTTCTCTTTTTATACCACCCCATCTTCATTTCCTTTTCCCCCCTGGGCAGTAGCTTACTCTTACCGTGCTCTTTTTTTTCTCTCCTTTTATAAAACAGGACACGATTCCTTTTCTTGCTGAGCGGTCACAATATTTTCACTCTTTTCTTTCCCTTCCACCTTTTCGTAGTTGCACACTATGGGGCAGATTTGCAAAACAGTTACACTTGGGAATATACACTGACACAAGCAGGAACAAGGTGCCCAATGCTATGAGAAGTCCTCCAGGATTCTATAGCCAGTGCAGGCTTATTAGGAGTCCCAGAGCCCTATAACCATTTCAAATCATGATATGGATCAATGCCAGTGTAAATTGTCTAAGTAATAGTGTGTCAAATGCAAATGAATGGGGTTTCCGAGGGCAGATGGTGCATCACCTGTATTTAGGCATTGGTACTGCAGTCATTACATGGCAAAACCATCAACCGCATCCAGTAGTAGTGCATTCATACAAATGGAGCCGCAGGTCTAGAGCAAGTGATACAGAAGGGCTGCACTCATGTCCGCTCATTTTTTTTTCTGTGAATCATCCCATCAGAAACAGGATAATTTAAACAGTTTTAAGAAAATAATTTGGGCTATAAAACATTAGCACTGCATAACAGTGTACAATTACTGTTTTTTCAGACATAAGAATGGATGTGTGACAGCCCTTTTTACCTGTCATTCATTAATTGTCATATCAAGCTTACAAGTGGTATAGGCATGTGCAGTGTTGGAGGGACCTCTGTGGCTGCACAGCTAGTTTGGCTGGGTTTGGACTACACCGAAAAGTGATGATTTGTCCTGATATAAAATCTATACCAGTCAGCTGCAAATTGCAGTAGTTTCACGTAGCCATAGATGTATTCAGTTCCTCCATAAGACATCATACTGAAGAGCAGTGCTGGATTTTCACTACTGAGGGAACTTTACAGGATGAGAATACACTCTACTGTCCTACTGCGACTTGATCCTTTCTGCAATCTCAGAAATAAGTGCTGTCCTCATCGCAATTTTCAGCTGTATTTCAAAGATTCTGAAAACATTGACTCCCTCCATGGTATGATCATACCATTATCTATTTATTTATTTATTTATTTCACATTTGCTAACCAGGTTGGTCCAGCTGACCACAGGCCCATATTCAGTGGAAACCTGAGGAGAAAAGCTCCAGCAAAATATACAATACATTCAATTATACAATTAGCACAAAATCTTCACAAAATTGAGTAATAACAGTTACACAATAATCACAAAGTAGAGTAATAGAAAACAGAGAAAGTAGCAATTCTAATAAGGCACATAGTAAAGTTGGTACACTATTTACAATATATACATAGAGGACTTGTAACAATACAGGAGGAAGATTATTATTTGTTGGGCAAAAATTAATGAGAATATACAGTCATCTGATTTTTTATTTTTTGTTATGCAAGAGGTGTCACAAGGCATAACCACAAGAGGGTGATTCTAGGAAGTGAAGAGAGTGGTAGATCAAATGAAGTAGGATTCTGACAGGGCCATATCCGTGACTTTACAGAGGGAACGTATTAATTCTTTTTTGAAGCTGTTAGTGTTGGGGTGGTATGTAAGGTGAAAGGGAGATGTTCCAGAAGTCAGACTCAGTGGATTTATATAAAATTTTGCCGATTGTTTTGTTGGATTTGTATGTTTGTAGAAGGAATTTGTCAATACTTCGCAGTAGGCATGGAGGGGTATAGTAAGTCACAGTATTGGAGAGGGAGAGACAGGCAGTAGGTTTGTTGAGTAGAAAGTAAGTTAGTTTGAGCTGTGAGAGTTTAAGATGGTGGGGAAGTTCCATCCTGTGTAGGTGTTTTAGAGCAATACAGTGCTGAGAGGTATTAGGCAGGTTAGCTGCAAATTTGGCAGCTTTGTTGTCAGTCTGTTTAAGTTTGGCAAGAATTTTTAAGAACTGGCAATGCACAGAGTAGGGTTGGAAGTAAGTAGACTTGGGCCATGGAGTGTCTAGTGTCAGAAGTTAGGAATTTCTTATTGCGATACAGGAGACCTAGTTTTTGGTTAGTTTTTTGATGGACTTGTATGTGTAGATCAAATTTTAGATGATTGTCTATTGTCATTCCATGTAATTTTGTGTGGTGGTCTACTGTAATGGTGGTTTTGTTGGAAGAGGAAATTGTGAAAGATCGTTTGAGATGGTTACTAGATTCTGGGAGAAAGAGGAGAAGTTTAGTCTTTTTTGGATTCAGAATGAGTTGATTTTTAGTTAACCAATTTTCTTCCATCACATTATATGCTTTGCTGATGACTGTGCAAAGAAATTTCACATTTTTTGTTTGGGGTCTTGCTTTCAGCCAGACTGTAATTTCACTTAAAACTCATTTGAGTTCTCTTTAGTTCATTACGAGTTGTAGGTTCCTACAGGGATTAAGGTCTCCCATAGATGTTTTCCTCTTTTCCCATCAATTAAAACATTTTCTTATACTGTTACTACATGTGTGTACTTTATTGTTCCATCCAGGGGGCAGGACAGACTGATGCTCATACCTCTCAACTATACAGAACTTAACTGAATGTCTAGATTTTTGCCTCATACATTTGCTCTGTTCCTTGGGGGGGTCCTTTCAAATCATTGCAGTGAATAAAATCCTGGCAGACATTTGAGTTTTCAGAATTCTTATTTTTCAGAAAATGCTTACTAGCTTCCTCCCACATCCATTCCACATGCTGATATGTGAATAATGAAGCATCTGAAGTGACCATAGGTGTGCAGGAGTTTGCGTGTGTGTTAACACCTTTGTGATGGACAGGCCTTTTATGGAGTCTTATCAAATATTGCTTCACTGCCCTGTTCTCAGTGCTTATCTGCATATTTTGTAATCCTAAGTAGGATAAATGAGATATGACAGAATGAATGAATGAGTGGCCTGGCCAAGAATAAAAGAAAACTGTTCACAGAATTAGTGGGTGGAACACTCCTTTAGAGGATGACCACATGAATAAATAAGTCCCATTTAATTACCCTGCATAAGTGCCAGTATGTGGATAATGAAAGCATATAATATAATAATAATATAATAATTATGATAATCCTGTAAATCCATAATATTAGTAACATATCCTTAGTTCTAGACAGAGTGACCACTTTTTGTAGAGTACATAAGTGTACATCTTCTCATTGCTACAGAGCTCTGAATTATGTAAACAATTAGTTTTTTTGATACAAAACAAAATATGTAGACATGTTTATAAATGGTCTGGTGAATGTTGCAAAGCCAGTATTAAGGGCAAGAAGCAAGTCACTAAACTCTGTGGTTAGAAAAAAAATTAACACATTTAGCATGAAACCAGCTAATCTACCTTTCAAACCCCCATTTTGTTTGAGCTGAAGTACTAAATGCATATTCCTGCAGCATGCACTAGGTTATACAAATCCATTTCCCAGATAATAAATTTAAATTACGAGTTAAAAGTCCCACTAACAAAAAGGAAATGTGATTTTTTTTTCCTATATTGTCAAAAAACAAACTTCTAAGATTTTGCTATTTAGCTCATGTATTTGGCATTACTTGCAGATAAATACATATAAAATGATAAAGCATTTCAAATAAAAGTGTGCCTATGTGAAACATTAATCCTGTACAAGTTACAGTACATAGGCTACTGCCCTATATTACATGGAAATGAAATGCATTCCTTCAGCCGTATTGATTATTTTAAAGAGGCTGATTAATTAATTCTCCAACCACCTTAGTTATGATTCCTTGTCTGGCTAAATGGATGAAATCCAGTTTTAAATCATAAGTTGTACCGCTGAGATAATTATCTAGATGAGTGAGAGACTTGCCCCTCAGTCTCTGTACAACAAATTATGAAACTGAAAATGCTTTTCCATTTCTAATTGCCTAGATGAGGGCAGTCATACACTGTCATAATGAAAAATCTACCACACATAAGTTATGCTAAACGTTGCTGACGTCAGTGGCAGGATACTTTTCTTAGAGTAGAGCATCTTTGATTCAATATGCAATGATAACGCATTGAAAAGGAATTTTGTAAGTGGCCATAACTGAATAAACAAATAAATATAAGTCTGGTAAACAATAACCATGAATTTGATTCTTTTACATTAACGTTCGTACTTCAGTACCTCCATTAGTGCATTCTGCCTCTTTTAAATTACCCACCTAAAAACCTTTTGCAGTGGTACTGCTCATGATACTGTCATTCTATTGGCCAGACTGATTCCCTTTTCATAAGGGTAGATATAATGCCACATAGTGAGCATTTTAAGACACTACAGTGGGCTGAAAACTATCCAGCCTTTTGATAAACAAACAAGATCAGTTTCAGTCACATTAGCACTGCACACTGCACAAAGGCATGCTGATACTGTTAGTAAGTACTTTTTCATCTGATTTGTCATGTATTTTATTTTATATATAAACTGTTCAGTTAATTACACACCTGATGCATTTTAAGCTGCTTTTCGGCTAGCATCTTTTTATTACTCAGTACTAAGGGCAAGAACCCCTGCACTACCAGGCTATGACTCGTTCCACATCTTATAGCCCCAGAACTTGGACTGAAGCTCTAAAGACGGTGGTGTTTCCATATTCATAAAGGATGTGCACACTTCCAGACTGGTAGCCCAACATAATGCATCAGAGATACTTTAGGTGCAGCTAACATTGATTAAGACAGAGATTCAGGTCGTAGCCTGCTATAGGTCCCCAACCATGTCCCAAGACTTACACTCCACATTCCTAAGCACCCAGGAGAATATTAGGGTATAACCTAACACTCCCATACTGGGCAACTTCAACTACCCCTCCATTAAATGGGAAAACTACTCATGTACCAATACACTTGCCCAACATTTCCTGGAATTCATTAACTCCAATGCCCTGGACCAGCTCGTTCTTACCCCCTCTAGAAGTAGCAACATCCTTGACCTGGTAATTACTAACATAGGAGACTGTTGCTCTACACCAGTAGTCAGCTCCTCCCTGGATAGATCAGACCACAAACTAATCACCTCGGAAATCCACATCCCTCCCACCCCATCCCCCCTGCAAAGGGTAACCATCATGAAAAACTTCTCCAAAGCTAACTTTGGGCTCCTAAAAACAGAGGTGGCTAACTTCATGGCACCCATGCAAATGGAGAATAGTTGCATGACTGCTGAATCATACACCTATGCACTGTATGAACATGTACACAAATGCATGGATCTCACCATGCACAATAGAACCAAGACGCTCTCCTCCAAAAAAAGGAAGCCAATCTGGTGCTCCCCTGCCATAAACAAACTCTACAACAGAAGAAGGAAACTGATGTGGAATAAGGTGAAGTCTCAAGACTGGAAAACCTCCCTTATCAGCCTCAACAAAAAGTTGAGATCCCTCATCAAATCCTCTAAAGCTAGGTATGAAAACAGAATTGCATCACAAAGTAAAGGCAACCGCATTGTCTTCTATAGTTATGTAAAGAATCTCCATGGCAATACCCGGATTTGCTCTGAGCTACTGCACAATGGTACCTCCTATACTGAGCCCACAGATATTGCCAATATACTGGTGGACATATTCAGTGCCAACTTTACCCCTCTCTTCCCCACCAAAGGACCAATCAAATACCAGTAGATTGCCAGGCCCCCAGTATTACTGCTGCACAAGTTAAAACAGCACTGTCTAAGGCCAAGAATACAGCTTCTATGGGACTTGACAATATCCTTGGCTGTGTTCTACATGAGCTACGGAGTGAACTGGCACCACACCTGTATGCCCTGTTCCATTACAGCCTCACCTCAGGCTTGTTCCTATCGAATGGTGCATTGTCACAGTCCTCCCTCTCCACAAAGGAGGAGTGACTACAGACCCTGGGAACTATCTCCTCATTAGCCTGACTAGTCTGATATGCAAAGCTATGAAAAGCATTATCATGGACCTAATAAACCAGGATATAAGGAATCTCCTAATTCTGGATCCCACATAGTTTGGTTTTGTGAAGGGTAGATCATGACTGCTCAACCTGGTCGACTTCAAGTCAGTCATGAGAGCTGTGGATGATGGCAAGGTGGTTCATACAGCCTACCTTGATCTGGCCAAGGCCTTTAATACCATTCCCCACTCAGGCATCATAGAAAAACTCAATAAGTTAGGCATCGACCCCTATAACACTAGGTAGGTTGCAAACTAGCTCACAGATAGAACCCACAGTGTGAAAGTAGCTGACTCCAAGTCAGACTGCTGATCAGTCACTATTGGAGCCACACAAAGTTCGGTCCTGGGTCCTCTCCTGTTTGGTATATACTTCTCTAAAGTCCAGGCCAACACAAAGGGGCTCTGGCTGACAAAGCTTGCACAGAATTGAAAGTTGGAAGGTATTATTAACTCCCCAAGTGATGTTGACATCTTGTAGAAAGGCCTCACTGAGACCAACGACTCATGTCAGAACCATGGCCTTAAGCTCAATGCCAAAAAAATGTGTTGTCATCCCCTTTGAGAAAAACTCTGTTCCCATGAATTACCACATCAATGGTTGTCCACTGAACACACAAGTTGTTATAAGAGGTCTGGGAACACAGGTTGACAGCAACCTTTCTTTTGACCATCACATTACCACTGTGATCAGAAAGTCCTATGTGGCACATCTCATTACTAAGGATTTTGTATCCAGGAGGAAAAGAGGTCATTGTCTCCCTCTATTCTTCCCTCATTAGTCCAATCATTGAATACAATGCCCCATTTGGCATGTACCTCATTAGATATCTGCAACAATTGGAGAGGTCGCAGAGGTGCCTCACAAAGATGATTCTAGGCCTTAAACAGTTGTCCTATATGGACAGACTCAACAAACTCCAACTATTCCGTGTCTCATATTGCCTACTTAGAGGTGATCTCTGCTTTACTTACAAAGCCATGTTTTACCCAGCTCTGTTAGAAATACCACATCTAAAGAAATCCTAATCCCTCCACACCACATGCTCCAGAGACCTCAAACTCATTACCACAATAAACAGAACATGCTGGAGGGACAGTTTTGAAACCTAGAGACTGCCCATACTATAGAATAGACTTCCCATACATGTGAAACATAGCACCTCACTGGTCCTCTTCAAGAGAAATCTTGATTAGTGGATGGGAAATAGAAATTCACCCCAGGGATCACTCCAGTGGCTGTAATTGACAGAGGCACTGGGAACTAATGAGTGGCACGATACCAGGGTAATCGTTTGGGCTAGGCTTGTAAAGGCTCCAGGGCCATGAGCCTAGTACACACCTATGAATGAGGCTTTAAACTCATGTTTTCAGACTGCTTCCTTGCCATAGATCTAGAAATGTTCTTTCTTTTGACTGCTCCCAATAGAGGGGTCACCACAACATATCATCTGTTTCTATTTCTTCCTGTTCTCTGCATCTTGCTGTGTCGCACCAACCACCTGCATGTCCTCTCTCATCACATCCATAAAACCTATCTTAGCCCTTCCTCTTTTTCTCTTACCTTGCAGGTTCATCCTTATCATCCTTTTCCCAATATACCCATCATCCCTCGACAGGACATATCCAAACTAACACAATCTCGCCTCTCTGGCTTTGTCTCCAAACTGTCCAACCTGAGCTGACCCTCTGATATACTCATTTCTAATCCTGTCCATCCTCATCACACCCAATGCAAATTTTAATGTCTTTAGCTCTGCCTCCTCAAGCTCTGACTATGGTCTTTTCATCAGTGCCACCATCTCCAACCCATTTAACATAGCTGGTATCACTACCATCTTGTAGACCTTCCCTTTCACTCTTACTGGTACCCGTCTGTCACAAATCACTCCTGGCACTTTTCCACCCACTCCATCCTGCCTGCACTCACTTCTTCACCTCTCTTCCTCACTCACCGTTAGATTACTCTGAACTGTTAATCCAAAGTATTTAAACTCAACCACAATTGCCGACTCTACTTCCTGCACCCACTCCACCCTGCCTGCACTCGCTTCTTCACCTCTCTTCCTCACTCACCGTTAGATTACTCTGAACTGTTAATCCAAAGTATTTAAACTCAACCACAATCGCCGACTCTACTTCCTGCATCCTCACCATTCCTCTATCCCTCTCATTCACAACCATCCTGTCTTAGTCCGGCTGACCTTCATTCCTCTCCTGTCTAGCACACATCTCTACCTCTCCATGGTCTCCTCTACCTGTTCCCTACTCCCACTACAAATCGCAGTGTCATTCGCAAACATCATAGTCCACAGGGACTCCTGCCTGGTCTCAACTGTCAACCTGTCCATCACCACTGCAAACAAGAAAAGGCTCAGAGCTGATCTTTGATGTAATCCTACCTCCACCTTGAACGCATCTGTCACTCCTGCTGCAGACCACACTACTGTTGCACTGCCCTCGTATATATCCTGTACCACTCTTACATACATCTCTGCCACTACCGACTTCCTAATACAATACCACAACTCCTCTCTTGTCACTCTGTCATATGCTTTAAGTCCACAAAGACATAATGCAAGTCCTTCTGATCTTCTCTATACTTCTCCATCAACACCCTCAGAGCAAACATCACATCTGTAGTGCTCTTTCCTGTCATGAAGCCATACTGCTGATCATTAATCATCACGCCCCTTCTTAACCTTGCTTCCACTACTCCTCCCCATAACTTCATGCTGTGACTGATCAATTTAATCCCTCTGTAGTTACTACAGCTCTGCATATCACCCTTATTCTTAAAAATGGGTACAAATACACTTCTCCTTCACTCTTCAGGCATCCTCTCACTTTCCAAGATCCCGTTAAACAATCTGGTTAAAATCCACACTGCCATCTCTACTAATCACCTCCATGCTTCCATAGGTATGTCATCTGAACCAACAGCCATTCCATTCTTCATCCTTTTCATAGCTGTCCTTACTTCCTCCTTGTTAATCTGGTTCACTTCCTGATTCACTATCCCCACATCATCCAACCTTCTCTTTCTCTCATTCTTTTCATTTATCAGCCCCTGAAAGTATTCTTTCCATCTGCTCAACACACTCTCCTTACTTGAGTATATTTCCCTTGTTATCCTTTATCACCCTAACTTGCTGCACATCTTTCCCAGCTCAGTCCCTCTGTCTAGCCAATCGGTACAGGTCCTGTTCTTCCTCCTTAGTGTCCAACTTTTCATATGACTCGTTATACACCTTATCTTTAACCTATGCCACTTCTCTCTTTACCATACACCTCATCTCCTTATACTCCTGTCTACTTTCTTCATCTCTCTGATAATCCCACTTCTTCTACACCAACCTCTTCCTCTGTATTGTCTGTTGTACTTCCTCAGTCCACCACCAGGTCTCCTTGTCCTCCTTCCTCAGTCCAGATGTCACACCAAGCACCTTTCTAGCGGTCTTCCTTACCACCTTTGCTGTGACTGCCCAGCTATCTGGTAGCTCTTCACTGCCACCCAGTGCCTCTCTTAACACTTCCCTAAACTCCACCTTACAGTTATCCTTTTTCAATTTCTACTATTTGATCCTTGGCACTGCCCTCACTCTCCTCTTCTTCTTGATTGCCAATGTCATCCTACAGACCACCATCCTATGCTGCCTAACTATGCTTTCTCCTGTCACCACTTTGCAGTCTCCTTCAGACTGGCCCTCCTACATAGGATATAATCCACCTGTGTGCATCGTCCTCCACTCTTGTATGTCACCCTATGCTCCTCCCTCTTCTTAAAATATGTATTCACCACAGGCATGTCCATCCTTTTCTCAAAATCAACTACCATCTGACCTTCTGCATTCCTCTCCTTAACAACATACCTTCCCATCACCTCTTCATCCCCTCTGTTCCCTTCACCAACATACCCATCAAAATCCACTCTAATCACCACTCTCCCAACCTTAGGTGCACACTCTATCATGAAGTCTAACTCTCTCAAAATTTTTTCTTTCTCATCCATCGCACACCCAACTTGCAGAGCAAATGCACTAGCAACATTCATCACCACACCATCAATTTCCATGCACGTCAATTTCCATACACATAGCTATATCTGACACCCTCTTTTCACCTCCAAAACACTATTGACATACTGTTCCTTCAGGATAACCTCTATCCCATTTCTCTTCCCATCCACACCATGGTAGAACAATTTGAACCCACCTCCACAGGTGCTACAGATCTCCCACCATGTCCCAAGATTCTCACTACACCTTTCTAAACATACTGGAAAATATTAAGATACAACCAAACACCCTAATATTGGGTGATTTCAACTACCCTGCCATTAACTAGGAAAACTACTCTTGTACCAACATCTTTGCTCAACTGTTTCTGGAATTCATAAATTCCAACACCCTAGAGCAACTAATTCAAAGTCCCACCAGGGGTACCAATATTCTAGACCTGGTCATTACCAACATGGGAAATTGATGCTCTACACCAGTGGTCACCCCCTTGTTGGTCAGATCAGACCATAAGCTAATCATCCTTTACATCCACATCCCACCCCCACCACCATTTAAGGAAACCTCTGTAAAGAAACTTCTCCAAAGCCAACTTCATGCTTCTCAAGTCAGAAGTAGCAGACTTCATGACACCCATGCAGATGGGAACTGGAAGTTCAACTGCTGAATCCTACACTAAGGTGCTGTAGGAGCACATTCACTCATGCATGGACCGAGCCATCCCAAATAGAACCAAGATGCTGTCCTCTATATAAAAAAAAAAAAAAAAAAAAAAAAAAAGTAAGCCAATGTTGTGGTCCCCTGCCATAAACAAGCTGTACAACAGAAGGAGGAAATTATTGCAGAAAAGAGGAAGAACTCTGTATTCAAAAAACTCCCTCACCAGCCTCAGTAGAAAGCTAAGATCTCTCATAAAATCTTCCAAAGCTAGTTACCAAAACAAAATTGCCAAAGATTCCAAAGACAACCACAAGGCATTCTATACCTATGTCAAGAACCTAAATGGCAATACGCAGATCTGCTCTGAGCTAAAGCAGAATGGCACTAGATATACTGATCCCAAGGATATTGCCAATATTCTGGCAGATAGATTTAGTACCAACTTCCCCCCCAAAATGGCCCATCTCAATACCAAAAGAATGCCAAATTCTGGTAACCATGGCCACTCAGGTAAAAAACACACTCTCCAAAGCCAAGAATGCAGCAGCTATAGGACAAGATGACATCCCGGGCTGTGTACTGCAAGAATTACAAAATGACCTGGTACCTCACCAGTGTGTCAAGTTTAATCATAGCCTCACCTCAGGCTTTGTGCCCACAGAGTGGTGCACAGCTACAGTCATCCCACTCCATAAGGGGGATCCACTTTGAATCCCGGGAACTGCCGTCCCATCAGTCTGACGAGCCTGATCTGCAAGGCCATGGAATGTATTTTCATGGAACTTATAAACAAAGACATTGGCAACCTTCAAACACTGGACCCCACCCAGTTTGGGTTCATGAAGGGCTGAACATGCCTCCTGAACCTGATCGACTTCTTCAAATCAGTCTCAGAGCTGTGGATGAGAGTAAGATGGTCCACACAGCCTACTTGGACCTCACCAAGGCTTTCGAAACTATCCCCTGCTCTGGAATCATAGATAAACTTACTAAGCTGGGCATTAATCTCTAAATCACTCGACTGGTTGCAAACTGGCTTACTGACAGAACACACACTGTAAAAGTTGCCAACTCCAAATCCAGCTCCAGACAAGTGACAGGTGGGGGTACCGCAGGGTTCTGTCCTGGGACCACTCTTGTTTGGCATCTACTTCTCTGAATAACAGGCCAACACTAAGGGACTCTGGCTTACAAAGTTTGCAGATGACTGCAAGCTAGGAGCCATTACTGAATCCCCAAATGATGTGGATATATTACAAAAGGGCCTTATTGAAACAAATGCCTGGTGCCAGAGCCATGGGCTCAAGCTTAATGCCAAAAAATGTATAGTTTTCCCCTTTGGGAAAAAACACATACCTGTGAACTACCACATAGGTGACAGTACACTAAACACCAAAAGTGTGATGAGACCTAGGTGGACAGTGGTCTCATCTTTGAAAACCATATAGCCACAACAGTTAAAATATCTTTCTACGTGGCACACCTCATCATTAAGGGCTTTTTATCCAGAAAAAAAGAAGGTCATTGTCCCTCTGTACTCATCCCACCTTAGACCCATTATAGAATACAATGCCCCATTTGGTATGTACCTCACAAGTCATCTGCAACAACTAGAAAGGCTGCAGAAATGTCTCACAAAAAGAAACACAGGCCTAAAGTGGTTGCCTTATGCTGACCATCTAAAGAAACTCCAGCTATACTCTGTTGCATATCGCTACTTGGAGGCAATCTCTGCCTAACATATAAGGCTCTGTCACACCCAGAGTTATTGGACATGCTACACTTAAAAAAATCCCAATCCCTTTGAGCCACACACTTCTGGGATCTTAACCTTGTCATAACCATGAATAGAACATGTTGGCGAGAGTGGTTCCTGACCCAGAGACTTCCCATACTCTGGAATAGGCTTGCCCATACATGTCAGGCAGAGTGCATCATTGGGCCTCTTCAAGAGGAACCTTGACGATTGGATGAGAGATGGGAAATTCACCCCAGGGATTACTTCAGTAGCCCTGCTAGACAGGGGTCCAGGAAAGTAAATATTTGTGAGATGCAATAGCCAGGGAATTGTTATGGCTAGGCTTGTATAGGCCCTAGGGCTGATAGTTTAGTACCTACCTATGAACCTAATACACAATTCCTTACTCCCCTTCCGTCTGGTCTCTTGCAGCAATATATATCAACCTTCTTTCTCTACATATCAGCTAGCTCTCTCACTTTACCAGTCATACTGCCAGCATTCAAAGTTCCTGCCCTCACTTCCACACTCCTAACTTTCCTGCTCTCCTCCTGTCTTGGGCATGCCTTCCACCTCCTCTTCTCTTTCGGCCAACAGTAGCCCATTTTCCACCAGCACCCTGTTGGCTAACAGTACTGGAGGCAGTCATTGTTAACCCAAGCCTCGACTGATAATTGCTTGTCATAACTGGTTTCAAATGATAGATTATCACAGCACTGATTTGCACATGACATATGTTTACTTTTGCTTTAGTAGCTTGAAGTAAACTTTCAGTTGTCTTTTAAAATGTTTATTCTCTGGTATTCCAAATTTACAGCTACGTTTCTTATCAGTAGTTGTGTTGCTCTGAATAGATGGATGACCAAATGCACAGTTTTCTTTTGACTTTGAATCTTTAGTTTGCTGAACTTCTATTCAGATACTCTGTTACTAACATTTCTCATTATTGTCTTTTCCAGTATCCCACATTCAGTTTAACAAATTATGCATCAATAAATTCATCCTATATTTCATGTCAACATTTTAGAAAACTTTTGCAACTCCATCCATTTCAGTCCATCTGTTTTAAATCTTAATTGCATTTTCAGTCCCGCATAACCATAGGACTGTTGTGCAAACATTTTGCACTTTTCTTAACTTGTAGAGTATAGTTCTGAGTGAGTTTCTTCTCTTGGTTCAGAAATTTAATCTTACACATTCACAGAAATATAAACTGAGGCTTCTGTCCCATCTTGGATTTCAATACTACATTTATTAATCAAAACTTCAGTCATTTTTAACTGACTGTTCTCAAATTCAGTCATGTTTTCTTGAAGAGGAAATTGCTGCAATATCCTGGCAAACTGTCTTTCTGAGCAACACTTTTTATACTGAGATTTTACTTATGATAAAAAAAAATATAAACTTATATTTATCGTATTATAAACTTATATTTATCGTATTATTTCCTGCAAGCGCAATTATGATGTGTATGTGCATATCAATCTTATGTAATATTACAATGTGTATACATTTTCTATATAATCTTGCATGACATTTGATTGAACGACAGAATACCTAAGCAAGAATGCTGTAACACAACAGATCTAAACATGCTTTATCGAACCTAGTATAATTTGAAAAACAGAAAAAAACCCTCTACATCTGAATTATATATATTGACTTATATAGAACAACTCCTTGATCATACTACAGAGAAGTAGGGGAAAAATAGAAATTTACCACCAGCTCACATAGTCCAACACACTGTGATAAAGCAGACTGCAGTATTACAAAGTTATAACAAACTAATACCAGAGATCAAAAAATCATAAACATTCTATATTGTCAAAGTTAGAACTGCGAACATAAACTTGAGACCATCATTAAATCATTTGTAATTAGATTGCTTTTTCTTTAGAGAACTTGTAGTAAAAGTAATATGTGGATTATTTGAAAGGACCCTGCATTTATAATATATGTAATGTATATAGTGTGTGTGTGTGTGTGTGTGTGTGTGTGTGTGTGTGTGTGTGATGAATAAAGCATAGTATTTTAAGTGAACTGAACTGACAGACTAGGCAGTCGAAGCAGAAAGAAATGTTATTCTGTAAGCCCATCATGTTGGTTCCTAACTTCTACAGGCAATTCACAGCATTTCACATCATAAATACCTCAGAGATGGCAAGACAAGCAATACTGGCAGAATCCATTGAAGATGATGAACTCCCAATTTGTTATATAAGCCGAAAGGGGGTACTACTTAAAAAAAGTATTCAGCAACTGAATGTGAGCGTCTAGCTCCAAAGCTCAAAGGGGGTCCTGACAATTCTCAAGCATTACTTATTAGGTAGAGAATCCATGCTAGGTTTAAACAGTGTGACACTCCATGGCTATATAGACAAAAAGATGACAACTAAAAACTTGCTAGATCTGTCCTTACAGCCTTTCATTTTACGATTTTGCTTGTCCTTGACTACTGAATATGAATATGGAGCTGTTATCCTAAAGAAGCTATAATCCATTTTCTAATATGGAAAATAAACTGTTAAAAGAGAGAATGTTGCTTATTATACTGGGGGAAGTCTGCACATTTTCTGAAACTGAATTTTCTGTATTCCTTATTTCCTGCACACTCATGGACTCTAATTTTTTTCTTTTCATTGGTCTTATGTGGAAGCCTACATTAACAAGTTTCTGTTTGTGCCGATTCTGACTTCATGTAGATAAGCAATATGTGTTTGGTTAATTTTTTTAATAAACCTGCACTTAAACATGAAAAGCTGAATTGTTATGACTGACTTTATAAAACCACATGGATTTTCTACGAGATATAAATATATCTATATGTGTGTGTGTGTGTGTGTGTGTGTGTGTGTGTGTGTGTGTGTGTGCCTGTGCCTGTGCCTGTGTGCATATGGGTTACTGACAACTTGTTGAATTATTACTTGTTGAATGCAGAGAACTGCCTGCATAGCTGACCAAAAATCAGCTGCTCAAGCATGCTGGTAGTGCCTTTGTGTGAGATCGCTAGCAGTGGGTATAGGGAAATTTACCCTTTCCACAGTGTACCATGAGCTTGGAGTTTGTATAAATAATTAGCAAGTATTGGGGTTGCAGGGGGGGGGGGGGCTACAGAAAACAATGATTTGTCTTATTTTTTTTTATTTCAATAGGTGTATTTTTGATAGATTTTCTTGCACTGTATCTATATCCACACACACACACACACACACACACACACACACACACACACACACACACACACACACACACACACACACACACACACGTATTTGGTTGCAGTCTGTAATAGCTCATTTTTCAGCCTTTTGGCTGCTTTCTGTGCAAGATTATAGAACAACTGGGTGTAGGAATTTATCTTACTCTGCTTTTGTGCAATCTTGGAGTTAGCACATATAATTTCATGGGGGTGTAGGGGATTCAAGGGGGCTTGCCCCCTCAAAAAATATTGTGTTTTATATGCCTTTTTCTCACTCTTAAGATTTGATCTAAAAAGATAGCACTTTTTTTTGTTCTTGAGACTGGTTACTTAATGATGAGACAGTCTGTTTGAGAGTATACTAAATAAAATCACAAAGATTGCAGAAAGATTACACAAAAAACATTGTAATTAAAAAATAAACAGCACCCACCACATACTCTAAAGCAAAACATCAGAACATGCAAATAAAAAATGCTTTTGCAGGGGGGACAAGACCTCCTCCTTCACTGACCACTAATTAAATATACCAAATCCATGCAAGCAAAATACTAGGGAAAGGGCACATTCCACAAAACATTATAAGGCTGCCTCACACAGATATCAACAACTTTCTTGGTGATCAAATTGAATCGGTAAAAAAACTGTTGACCAACTGACATTTTGGTAAAGATAATGTGTATATGCATGTGTGTGTGTAGATATGTGTGTGTGTGTGTGTATATGTGTGTATATATATCTATATATGGGTCTACCTGAGATGGTCGACAAGCCATTTGATCGACTTTTATTTGGTCGACAATTAATTTGGTCGGCAGGCAGATTTGCCCCCCTCCCCAATGTTGTGCGACCCTGGAATTGATATATATAGTTAGGGGGGTGTGGGGGACACAGCCCCCCACATAAAACTGCTTGTCGACCAAATGAATTGTCGACCAAATAAAAGTCGATCAAATGGCTTGTCGACCATGTGAAGTAGACCCATATATATATATATATATATATATATATATATATATATATCTATATATATCTATATATATATATATATATATATATATATATATATATATCTATATATATCTATATATATATCTATATATATATATATATATATATATATAGATAGATATATATACATAGATAGATATATATAGATACATATATATATATATATAGATAGATATAGATATATATATAGATATAGATATATATATATATATATATATATATATAGATATATATATAAATAGATAGATATATATAGATATATAGATATATATAGATATAGATATATATAGATAGATATATATATATATATATATATATATATGTATTATATATATATATATATATATATATATATATATATATATATATATATATATATATATATATATATAGATATATGTATATATGTGTGTGTGTGTATATATATATATATATATATATATATATATATATTTATATACATATATATATATATATATATATATATATATATATATACAGATAGATAGAGAGAGATACTTACATTTATATTACTACTGCATGCTATGTATATAATATATCTGCCTGCAGAGAATGACTTTGTCAGATATTATACCTACTTGTAATATATGTATAGATACAGAACTGTTTTTTTCTCTTTGGGAGAATTCATTGAAAACATAGCAGAACACAATGCAATCAGTAAGGGTATTGTTACTAAAATTGATTTAATATAAAAGTAATTATTTTGAAATATTATGGAGTCTTTAAAAGAATGAACATATTAACTTTTTCTTGTCTAGTTTAAAATATTAGTGTACTATTATGATAATTCCTTTTTCTACTTGTTACATTTTTAAACTGCATTTGAGTTCTTGCTATTATGACTGGATGTTTCAGATCATGACCTTTTCAGGACATTCTGCTTTCTCAGCTTTCATTATTAGATTTTTTCATTTTAAACTTTGCTATTGTGAAAAACAGAGGAAGACCGTCTCAGATAAATTCTGTTCTATGTGGCATGCCCTAGCATTAAACATCTAATCTAGTGCAGAGGGGACTTGTTATTTCGAACTGCATGAAGATCATATCCTGCTTATACATATTTAAAATCCAAAGAGGACCTCTAAAACTTCTGAATTATTAATTGTATATGTAGTAGTAATCAAAGATTTACATTTTCATTAGGGCTTGTTGAATGTGGCAAGAATAACACATATGCCGTTTTCCCTTCTCTCTCACATGCACCAAGCAGATTAACGCTTAACTTACTGCCTAGTCGCAGCATACTTCAATAATGCATGTCTGAAAACTGTATCCAGAGAGCACTTTCTCTTTTAAGATATGAATGCATATATTCATATAGCTCAAGGGATTCTGTGCTACAAATTAATATGTATCCAAGCCTTTACCTAAAGGCCAGTCTGGGAGCTCTTACAATAATGGTGTTTTGTAATGTGTTTTCTCTTTGCTTTCAGTAGGTCAGATTTGTCATGTCCTCTCACAAAGTGCATATAGACAGAATATTATTGACCAGTTTTGATCTCTTTCGCTTTATCTAATAATGAAATGCCGAGGATTTAGTATAGGCACACGGTTAGCACATTTCTGCAGCTATGACATTTATTGTTTATTGTTGTCTGCATACTAAGCAAATAACCTTGTAAATATAGGAGTTGTGCTTTAAAAGAAATAAAAGGAGAATACAAATATTGTTGCCTCTTAATATTACTCTGCTCTGTACAAAATCTTAATTTAGTTGTTGTTGTCGTTGTGTCTTTCGGCTTTTCCCAGCAGTTTGCTTTATTTCTCACAAAATCAGATGTGACATACAATTAGAAAGCATTATTTTTTAGATTTATTTTAGAAATGCTTTATCTCTCTCACCACACTTAAGATGAACTGAAGTGAAATAATTGTTTTGGCCAGTGACACTGACAAGTACAGAGGGAGTTGTTTCCTGCTTATGCCTTGAGAAGAGATTAATCCTTACTTCCCAGTTTATGTACAGGAAGATATAAATGTTTAAGTTCAGTCTCGTGTCATAATCAGTATGTGTTTAACCCAAATATTGGAAATTGTCTTTATCTTTAAATCCACAGCTAGGTTTTTGTATAACCAGATACTACATTCTATTTATAGAGGAATTTTTTAAATTCAATCATATTACCACGGTGGTACAGTGGTAGCGTTGTAACCTCACAGTAAGCGGTTCTCCCATTCGATTCTCGGCTGGGCTTGGGAGTGCCTTCTGTGTGGATTCTGCATGTCCTCCCCGTGGTTGTGTAGCGTTAGAAAGACATGCGTGCGTAAATGAGCGTGCCTTTGTTGAAGGTTGGGTGTCAAGCTGGCACCTCGGCGTTTTGTAAAAATCTACTGCCAATCATTAGCGGACCGGCGTTCCGCTGTGGCGACCCCTTACCGGGAAAAGCCAAAAGACAAACAACAACATTCTCAGAAACAACTTTTAGTAGTTTTAATCTGACCATCTACAGCTTGTACATGCCAAATAATGAGAACTAAATAATAAATGTTTACTGCTAGTAATACAAAATTTAGGCCATGTTTAATCTGCCTGTGTTGTTGGTCAGGGAAATGCATCAGTTCTTCAACAGTGCTTTGTTATGATATTACAGCAGAAAAAAATAAGTGCAATAACACCAAACATTGCTATTATAAGTTTGCAGTTGTTTAATCTTGGGGTTAGGGAGAATTGTGTTTCCCAAAGTTGATGCACCTTGATGTTAATATATTTAGAGTTGGATGAATCTAATTTTGCATGTGTAGAACTCCCCCCCCCCCCACATGATTATTCTCTGTATTTTTGTTAACCGCAGTATTTATGTATTATGCATTCTATTTCTGAGATATGTTAAATGGGATATTTTTGCACTTGCTTACCTTAACACCTTAACATGAATCCATTAGTTGGAGCACAACTCAAAGTTTTAGCCATAAACCTGCTGTCAGATCCTAAGGATGAGTGACATATGTGCTCCTGCTCAGCACTTAGTAAATACAGGAGTGCTGACAGGAACAGAACTGAATAGCAGAAGCCTTATAGGAGGATGGGTACTGAGAAGAACACGTTTGGCTGACATCAAGGATAGAAACAATACTAATTTCATGAACTTTAATTGTACTTTGACTTTGGGAATGGGGTCCATTCCCATCATGGTATTAGGATTCCCTAGGGAATGGGGTTCATTCTCATTATGGTATTAGGAACCCAAAAGATTTGGAGAAATTAAAAAAAAGAGGCTAGGAGAAATTTGTTGAGCTTATCTATATATTCACATTGTCTGACCACATATGTATTCAAGTAAGTGAAATGGCCAGCAGTGAGGAGGAATTTGCAGCCATTCCATTCATAGTTTTCTTTGTATGCTGCCCAGCTGTCTTGAATGAATGTACTTATCTGGCTGCCTCCTACATGAATACAAATAAACACAATGGTACTCAAACTCACTTTTATTGCAGCACACAATAATAAAATGAATCCAGTAAGTGCTGAACACTCCCAAGACATCATCAGATAATACACTGTTGCAAGCCAGTTGATTTTATAATTCTAAACATCATCACATGGCTCATCCTGCATTTGTTTCTTAAAGTAATGGCATCTATTCACAATGTTATGGATGTAATATATACACAAATGTGTGTGTGTGTGTGTGTGTGTGTGTGTGTGTGTGTGTGTGTGTATATATACAGACACACACGCACACACACACATACACCATAATTATACACAAATTTAAAATACATATGCAGTTAAAAACCTATTACTCATCTTCCGACCAGCCTCATTAATTTAATGCTAAGTATTAATTTATTAATTAGTTTACTTTGTTCCTATTTGATGTACACCCGCAGTTTTAAAATGCACATGACAGATGCAATTACATTTATTCCAGGTGGACAGCCCACATTCAAATGGACCTGCCACCCCAATTCTTTTTTCTTTAAAATAGTTCTCCATGGCTCCCCCTCTCAGTTTGGGTTCTACTTTTTCTAAAATCGTGAAATTAAAACTGTTGCCAGGGAAAAGCTGAGTATGTTTGTTGAAGGCCTTTGTTGATTTTTTCTCTTGATTTCATACAGGGTTTGTGTTTTACCTGTGTAAACCCCTGAACGTTGCTACACATACTTCCCCATTCATTTCACTATTATATTTACCTTTTACAATGAAGGTATCTCCACATATACAAATTGATTATTCTCTCCTTGTCTTCTTAATATTGGGGTTAAGTACTGAGTTTTCCTCTAAACTATAAATACATTTTTTTGAAGGACAGTACTTTCGGCAGTTAAAAGGAGTAGCCATGGGCTCAGCCTGCGGCCCACTCTTTGCTAACATAGTGATGATAGAATGGGATAGGACATTTGAACTAGATTGTTTGATTTTATCTAAGTCCTGGTGCCTTTATGCAAAGTACCTGAACAGTATTTTTATTGTATGGAAGGATGTTCTAAACAAAATTGGACTGTTTTTGGAGTATCTGAATAAAACAACCAAATTTTTAGTGTTTTCCCATGAGATAGGTACAGAAAGTATTTCATTGTTTGTAAAGTTATCAGAGGATAAAGGTAATAGGAGACTTGCATCCAAGATTTTTAGAAGGCCAACTTATTCGAATTCCTTTCTTTGTTACTTCAGCGTGCACCCAGTAGTAAAAAAGAAAGCAGTTGTTAAAGGACAATTTGTCTGGGCAGCCCGAGGGGTAACAGACCACAGTGAATTTTTAGAAGAGTGTTCACTAATGAAAAGTATGTTTATGAAAAGGGGGTACCCAGAATATTTTGTGATGGGTGTATGCAAGAGGTAATAGTTAAGGGGGAAAGGTAATACTTTACCTCAATATTAAGAAGACGAGGAGAGAATAACCAACATTTAAGATATGGAACATCTAAAGAGAGTAATTTTAATGCTAGGATTGTATTCCTGAACACCTTCACACTTGAACACTTGATAGTGAACATATTAAATGGATTCTTCAGAAAAATTGTAATTTATTAACTGAGCATAGTGATCTAAAACACAAAGTAGGTAACAAGCCAGCTATAGTATATAGAAAGGGGAGATGTTTCAAAAACACTTTTGAGTCCACTACAAGATTTAACAAGGATATAAACAAATAACTAGAGTTGAGAGGATGCGGACACTGCCATTATTAAACGTTTTTAATATGTGGAGATATTTTCATGGTAAATAATGCTTGTTTGAAAGTAAAAGGTAAACATAACTGTGAAATGAAGGAGGTAGTGTATGTAGCAATTTGCCAGCAATGTTCAGATTTTTTATAAAGGTTAAACAGAGAACAATCAAGGAAAGGCTTCATGAAACATATGTATGAAATCAAGAGAAAGAAATCAACAAATGCCTTGTCCAAACATATTTTTCCCTGGTGACAGATTTATATATATATGTGTGTGTTTGTGTGTGTGTGTGTGTGTGTGTGTATGTATATATATATATATATATATATATATATATATATATATATGTGTATGTGTATATATATATATATATATATATATATATATATATATATATATGTGTGTGTATATATATATATGTATATATATATATATATATATATATGTGTGTGTGTGTGTATGTATATATATATATATATATATATGTGTGTGTGTATATATATATATATATATATAGATATAGATATATATATATATATATATATATAGATATAGATACATACATATATATATATAGATATAGATACATACATATATATATATAGATATAGATATATATATATATATATATATATATATATATAGACCCGCGGTGGTGGTGCTGCGGTAGTGTTGCCACCTCACAGTAAGACGCTCTCCGGTCAGATTCTCAGCTAGAGCGTCTCCTGCGTGGAGACATGCGTGAATGGGCGTACCTTCGTTGAAGGTTGTGCATCAGGGCTGGTAACTCGGCACGTAAAAATCAACTACCAATCATTAGCGGACCGGAGTTCCGCTGTGGCAAACCCTAACCGGGAAAAGCCGAAAGAAACAACGACATATATATATATCTATATATATATATATATATATCTATATATATATATATATATATATATCTATATATATATATATATCTATATATATATATATATATATATATATATATATATATATATATATATATATATATATATATATATATATATATATATATATATATATAAATATATATATATATGTATATATATATGTATATATATATATATATATATATATATATATATATATATGTATATATATATATATACACACACATGTACATACATACATACACGCAGTGGATAGAAAAAGTTTACACACCCCTGTTAACATGCCAGGTTTTTGTGATATAAAAAAATGAGACCACAATAAATTATTTCAAAACTTTTTCCACCTTTAATGCGACTTATAACCTGTACAACTCATTTGAAAAACAAACAAATCTGTTAGGGGGAGAAAATATAAAAAAATGTACAATAAGCTGTTTACATAAGTATGAACACCCTTAAAATAATACTTTGTTGAGGGTCTATATTAGATATTCCAAGTGGCATTACAGCGGATGCTGTTTTGATGACATAAACAGCGAAATGCAGCGAAAGCTCAGGTCAGCAAATTTTTTATTTATTTTTTCTTAGGGAAAACAATCGCTTGGCCTGAGCCTTGACATTGCCCTTTTCTCCATTGTTGTGTGATCTCAGAGTTGGTATATTTAGGGGTGTGTGGGGGCATAGCCCCCCATATTGGGGGTTGTAGGGGGCAAATTCACCCCCCACTTTAAATTGTTTTAACTGGTGTGTTTTGATTTGTTGGTCTACCGATTTTGTTCCCTAGGAAAAAGATCTGTGACCTGGGATTTCGCTGTTTTACTATTTCGCTTTTTATTTGCCGTTGAAGCGGCATTCATTGTAATGCCATTTCTACAGTTTAATATAGACCCCTTTGTTGAAGCAGTTTTTGGTTTAATTACTGAATTCAGTCTTCTTGGATACACAACTGCCATCAATTAAAGAGACTCTGATTAACCCCAAATAAAGTTTAGCTGTCCTAGTAGGGTTTTCCTGACATGCATTCAGTTGCCAGATACAGCAAAAGCCATGGTTCACAGAGAGCTTATAAAGCATCAAAGGGATCTCAATGTTGAAAGGTATCAGTCAGGCGAAGGGTACAAAAAATTTTCACAGCATTGGATATAGCATGGAACACAGTGAAGACAGTCATCAAAAAGTGGAGAAAATATGGGACAACAGTGACGTTGCAAAGAACTGCATGTCCCTCCAAGATTGATGAAAAGACAAGACAAAAACTGGTCAGGGAGGCTGCCTAGAGACCTACAGCAATATTGAAGGAGCTGCAGGAATTTCTGACAAGTACTGGCTGTATACTACATGTGACAATATTCTCTATATGTCTGGGCTATGGGGTAGGGTTGCAAGATGGAAGGCTTTTCCTATACAGAAAAACATTCAGGCCCAGCTAAAATTTGCAAAACCAATACATTAAGTCTCCGAAAAGCATGTGGGAAAATGTGTTATGGCTTGATGACAGCAAGGTTAAACTTTTTATCAAAGGCAAGAAAAAACAAACTGCTACTAAACCAGCACAGCTCCTAATGCCAAACAGCAGGACTAAACGCCTCCCAAACACACGTATGCTTGTTCTGGAAGTCAAAGGCAAAAACAACAAGCTGCTATTAAGCCAACACAGTTCCTAATTCCAAGCAGCAGAATTAAACCCCTCCAATAAGCACAGTCAGAGAGGTGAAACTCATCAAAGATAAACTCAGCCAGATAGCCAAACTCACTGAAGCAGGTCTTTTTAAATTCCAAAGGGATAAGCAAACAAGATGCCAATAAACTAACAACTTCAATTTTATTGACCAAGTTGGCCACACTCGCCCCACATGGTGAGCCCATGGGGACGCCAACTAACTGGTGGAACCATCTATCATTGAAGAAGTAGTTACATGTTAAAATGATGTCCAATAGGTCTTTTACCATTGAAGTTTCACTCAGAAAGTCGATATGCTGTCTCAACGATTGGATGTGATGTCTGAAAATACGCAGCCATGCAGCGGGTCGAATTCTTAGGGTTTACAGCTCACTAGTCCAGACCATTTTGGGTTGCAAATACTGATACCACATAATTCGACACAATGCCCCACTCAGGTATCATCGAAAAACTCATCAGCTTGAATGTAAACCCATACATCACAAGATGGGTTGCAAACTGGCTAAGCGACAGAACCCACAGGGTCAGAGTTGCTGGAGCCATGTCAGACTCAAAGCCTGTAACAAGTGGTGTCCCACAGGGCTCAGTCCTGGGTCCACTCTTGTTCGGCATCTACTTTTCTGAAGTACAAGCAAACACAGGAGGGTTATGGCTGACAAAGTTTGCAGATGACTGCAAACTGGGCGCCATAGTCGAAAACACATCTGACACAGATATCCTCCAGAAGGGTCTCACAGAAACGGATAACTGGTGCCAGAGCCATGGCCTGAAGTTAAACGCCAAAAAATGCATAGTCATACCCTTCGGGAAAAACAAGGTTACCCCTAGCTACCATATAGATGGCAATCCACTGAGCACAGAAAAAGTCATCAGGGATCTGGGGACCCAAGTTGACAGTAGCCTTTCGTTTGACACTCATGTTGCTAAAGTAGTTAGGAAAACCTTCTATATCGCCCACCTGATCATGAAGGGATTCACATCTAGATCAAGGGAGGTCATCGTCCCCTGTACTCATCACTCATTAGACCTATGATTGAGTACAATGCCCGTTCGAATGTATCTGACCAGACACCTGATGCAGCTTGAAAGGCCCCAAAAGTTCCTCACCAAAAGGATAAAGGGTCTCAAAAATATGTCTTATGCTGCCCGACTGAAAGAACTCCAGCTCTATTCAGTCTCATACCGCTTGCTCAGAGGTGACCTGTGCCTGACATATAAGGCCATGTCAAACCCAGATTTGATGAATATGCTTCACCTCAAAAAATCTAGATCCCTCAGAACCACAAGGGCGGGAGACTTAAACCTTGACACGGTTATAAATAGAACATGCTGGAGGGACAGATTCATCACCCAGAGACTCCCTATGCTGTGGAACAAAATCCCGGTACATGTGAGGCAGAGCACCTCGCTGGCCTTGTTCAAGAGGAATCTTGACCAATGGATGGGAGATCGCAGATATACCCTAGGGATTACTTCAGTGTCACTGCTTGACAGAGGCACAGAAAAATGATAGGCATAGTTTTTATTCAAACTAAAGGGGTGGCGAAAGCCACATAAGTATGGGCTAGGCTTATAAATGCCCTTGGGCAGATAGCCTAGTATGAACCTATGAACCTATAATAGTGTAGCAGGTTCCAGGATGGGTGACCCAGGAGCCCCAAGCACTGGATCAAGCCAGGGGTTGGGAGGAGCCGACATCAGGCCATCTCATGGAACCTTGAATGGCGAAGGAAGAGTCATACTACCATCTTATAATCCCCCAGAGGGGAGGGGGCAAAGCAATGTTCATTTCAACTTGAACCAATGGTTGAGTCGACCATTCCAGCTGTCTACCGACTATGGATCAGCCGGTCCAGTATCCAACACACCTGAAGGCAATGACCTTTCTTTTAAACTCAATGCTTTTGACCAGAAATTAGTTAAGTTAAGAAAATTGCAACTGGAAGTTTCTTATTTTGGAGAGTGTCAGCGTGTGAAGATAGTACCCAAGGGGCTGTGTTCTTGGCAGTATCCCACAGGTTTAGAGGAGGGATTTAAATTCCATGTGGACCTCCACACTATGTTCGATAGGCATGGATCTGAATTGATTGACCTTATTAGTGCACACTACCAGGAAGCAATCTCATCCCTAACTAGAGAAATTGTGGACTTGGATGAGGTTATTAAGTCGGACAATAATTTTCCTAGATATAAATTTGACTATGAGAGGATATACTCCAGTATTGATGAGTATATTTCCAAAATTACCTCAACCAAGATTAGAAAATTACATTGAGATATCAAGGCTTACAGAGAGGGGGTAGCTTACCCTAAACCTCCTAAATCGCAAGGCAACTTTAAGGGGCTAGAAGGCGGAGTTCCTGCCCCTTCGAATGGTCCTAATACTTCCATGAATCTTGGATCTTTGCCAAGTAGTTCAGTACCGGAGGAAGAGACTGGTGATAGGAGGGTTGGATATGCCAACCCCGAGGGAAGATGTGAGCCAGCAACTCCGACTAACCATTCGGAGAACCCTAGTTCTGGTTTGGATGGGGCAAATTTTCAGGATCCAGCCTCTTCTCCCCAGCAGGCTTCGAACCAGAAGACCAGGTTCAGATGCAGGACAAGGAGGAATCAAATGTGAGTGGAGTAGGGTGCCCCGGCCCTGAGCAGACCACATTTGAAGTCATTTCCAACTCTGGGATGGACTTCCATATTTATAATTTTTCTCATTTCAAGTTTACCCAGACATTAGTTGATTTCCTGGCTAAAGGAATTTCTTATGTTCTATCTAGAAGAGCCTGTGTGGCCAGATCCATTTTGGATCTTAAATTGTTTGTCAGGAAATTAAACTTATGTTTGTTGATTGGGACCATGAGTACCAAAAGAATACTTTTCATGCACCTAGTACATACAATCCACCTATCCACCCTATGTTGGGGGCATTTGAGCAAATGTGTGATCTGGATTTTCGACATTTGCTACAGTCTAGGTCTGTGATGCATTTTAATATTACCAAAGAAGAAAGGGTGGATTTTAATGAATTATGTGCCTCTTCATTCAGAATTATGTAACCCGACAAGGGAGGCGGCCTGGTTGCAATGGACATAGATGATTATAACAACAGAATGTCAGCAATTTTGTCTTCTGAAACTTACTAAGAGGTGTCCAAGAATGAGTTGAATGGAAATCTGGCAAGAGTTCGGTCTTATTATGAAGACATGCTTATTAATGAATCCATTGACCAGGAAATTTTCAGCTTCATTTACTGTGCATCGCCACGAGTACCTGTTTTGTTTTGGAACCCGAAAATCCACAAAAACATTATTTTTATATATATATGGGTATATATATATATATATATATATATATATATATATATATATATATATGTATGTATTATATATATATATATGTGTATATATATATATATATATATATATATGTATATATATGTATATGTGTGTGTGTACATATTTTTTGTGTGTGTATATAGTATATCCACAACACTGTAAATAGATGTTGTCACTTTAAGAATAGAAGAAGAATCATGTGATGATGTTTAGAGTTTTAAAATCAAGTGGTTTGCAACAGTGTATTACCTGATGAAGTCTTGGGGTGTTCTGAGACACTTATCAAATTCATTTTACTTATTTTATTGTTGTGTGCTGCAATAAAATGAATTTGAATACTGCTGTGTTAATCTGTTTTCATATTTTATTGGTGTTTTGTTGAAGAATCATGCCTCCTACATGAAACTAGACAGACAACTTAGTGGAGAAATTTTGTCTAAAAAATGCAACATATTATATGGTGAAACCATGGCAGAAATGGAACCTGAAGAAGTCTTGATTACATTGGGTTAGGCATGGAATGTAAGAAACAAGGTGCATTCAAATAAAACAGATTAGCTTTATGTTGGTTTCAGATATTATGGTTGCTTTAGCAGAAACTGAATTGTTCACTGCATTTATATAATTTGGATATAATGATCTTGACAGAAAAAGTAGCTATAATTTTACAGCACCATAAACACTGTTTATTTGTACTCGGCAGTGTAATTCATGTTCCTGATGTATTTATTTATTTACGTACTAATTTATACATACATACACATATATGTTGTCTTGGCTAGCCTGAGAGCCCTATTACAAAAATGAGGTATACTTAAAATCAATATATAATGCAAAGCAGCTGAGTTTCATGAAGGAACAGAAAACACATTTCCTTTATAGTCTGCTAGTTAAGGGGTTTACTGCTCCCTGTAAAGTCATCTAGAAGACATTTACAATTAAGCTCCAACAATTCTGCTAGAATAAAGCTTTTCTTTATAGTTTAAGATGTCCTTGTAATACACATAACTATATATATATATATATATATATATATATATATATATATATATATATATATATATATAGTTTTCACAATGTAATACTTTGAAACTCCTGTAGTGGAGGCCCAAGGGATATATGGAAATAACCCATTAAGGACATACTAGTGTTTCAGTTACATGGCTTTTGAATACCCAAGATTTTTTTTTTAATTTTTTAAGTCTTTTTCTTGTATATTCAGGCTAATAAAACCAAAGCCCAACATGCGCAGTAAATACTCTAGATTTGCGGCATTTTTCATGTAATTATTACTAAATGGTTTGTCTGTGTGACCTTTTAACCCTTTGCTTTCAATGCTATTTAGGATATTTTGTAGTCAACCTAATGTTAAGGATATAAGGATTGTTTTTAATCTCTGTGTTTCCAAGCAGAAGGAATAACAATGGTTTGCCCAGCATCTTTAAATGACTGTAGAATATTCTCTGTGTTCACAAAAAAAAAAAAAAAAAATCTTGCACTCCTTTAATGGTATTTCTTTTTTTATTAATTTTCCTTTGCACAAGTTTACTTTATTATCTTAAATAACACTCCACCTACTATTAAAACACGTATGTCTCAGGTTTCCCTGTGATCTACTTATCAAAAAATTCTAAAATCTCCAATCCTTTTTTTATCTTTGTATAATCTCTCCTACACCTGAAACAGACATTCCCAGTGTCTTTTAATTCTTTTGGCATCCCCAAACATATGCAGCCTATGCACATATTATCTCCTTCACCTCCAAAGGTTATTTGGCTTTGCGCCTGTTCTGTATTGTCTAGAGGGGGTGAGCTACCATCTATATAATATTCTCCTTTGGTTTTCTTTGTATTTGGACCACCGAGCAGCCCATGCTTGTGTTCTCTTTTTGATAGATTAAGCTGACCCAGTCTCTTCCATCTCATTGGCAATATGTGCCTTCAGCCTTAGGTTTAATCTCCTACATATCCCTGTATTTCAGGCTTGCCCTTCTTTTCATAATCTTGGCTCATTTATTCCATGCTAACATTCCCTTGACAGACTCCATGTGTTGAATGTATTCACCTCACATTTGTTTCAATTGTACACAAGTGAACCAGTCCTACTGCATAAGCTGAAATTCATTCTGTAAGATATCAAAGATTTTAAGTGGATACGCCTTAGATTTAGTGAGGCCTTACTCCAGTCCTAAAATGCCACTGTCTTTCCTGAATTATCAAGCCAGATTCCCAATCACTTCTGTACTGATGAATGGTGACATACAGTCCTTAGAATAAAGCAGGGAAAAGGACCCTATCTCTAAACCCTTGATATAGAGTGTTTTGCGCTATTCTGTGGACATCTTTTTTAGACCCCCCATGAGGGCGGTTATTCCCACTGCTTCATTTATTTTTCATCAGCCTTCATTACTAAGCAAGCTTAAAAGGAATGGAATACCTAGGTAGGTGACTAAGACCACAACCCCCAAAACATTTCAGAGTATAAACATATAATGCAGAAATCCTTCTACCAGACTCGCGTAGAACTTGTTCATTTATATAATCCTGAAGATATTGAATCTCTGTATGCCTTTAAAGGATTACAAGTTTCTTAGTAAGTACATTATATGAGGCATCATTATTATGTGAAAGGCTTGTATTTTCCCTGAAATAAAGACAGCTTGCCTAATTTAGATAAGAAGTTATGTATAACTTTGTAATGACACTTTCTCTACAATATGTAATATATTTAATATTTAATATTGCAGTCCGCAGACATCCCTAAATACTTTGGGTTAATTACTTCAGAAAATACTTGAATCTGCACATTTTATTTATAAACTACTACATTTATTTCTGTTGATTTGGTAATATTCTAGATAAAGCTTGAGACCTCATCCAGATAGAGGGTATATTAAGAATATTCCACTATCACCTCAGAGAGATTATTACTCAGTAAAATGCAATCTTACACAAAAAGGCTAGAAGGCACTCTGTTCCCACAGTGGCTTTTTTGTCAATTAGGGAAGACTGAACCCTAATAGCTAATTCCTCCATCACTAATAGAAATAGCCTAGGTGATGTAGGGGATAGCCATGTCAAGTGCCACTAGCAGTCTGTTCTGCCTCCAAGATTCCATTTAACACTGTCATTACCTTTCCAATGAAATTATCAGCAGAAGTTTCTAGAGGACAATATCTGGAATAAAAACTTCTAGTTTGCCATATCACATACTTTAGTAATATCAAAAAGGACAATACCCACATCTTGTAGAAGGTGTCCCTGCTTCTTAAGGAAAATTTCCAGATCCTACTAGATGTCAGTTAACATTTTGTTTTTGATAAAGCCATTTAATCCACTTTGGACTTTTGTTAGGATCACTCACTCTGATTTCGATGTTAAGACATTTGCTAGAATATGAGGTCAGTATTAATGAGGGAAATAGACCAGCGGTCACTCCCAGTATACCTTCCTTAATTTTCTGAGTCACCATGATCATGCCATGAGAGCTTTCAGGATTTTTTTCTCTGCAGATATCTGGAGAGTTCTGTACAGGTATCTCCCACAATCTACTTCCTTCCTATTTATACTATCCTAGGCAAAAGCCATCTATACCTCAAGCCTTGTAAGGTTTTAATTTGGCAATCCCTTGCCTAAATCTGCATCAAATTGACATGTGCATGAAGGGGAAAATGCCCAGTGATGTTGATCCTGAGCAAGGATGGAGGTGTATAAGTCTGAAAAATATGTACACATAAATATATGGTCCCCATAATGTTATAGAATGGTACTTTGGTCTACATCTTTTTAATTGGCACAATTTGACCAATTAAACAGGTAGTCAACAGGCATGTAAGATGAACATTCCCTGGGTAGGGGAATATACCCTTTTGTGCAATCTCACAATTAGAATATATAATTAGCAGAGGGTGTGGCAGTGCCGGGGACCTTGCCCCCTTGAAAAAAATGATGCTTTCTTTGTGTTTTTTTTTTACATTTTGCATGCACTGAGATTAATTCTCAACACATTTGTAGTAGCATGTCAATATGCATAATTTCAATCAATTTGTTTTGACATTATGCACGTCAACATAAATTTCATTCATTCAATTTAAATATATATATATATATATATATATATATATATATATATATATATATATATATGTGTGTGTGTGTGTGTGTGTGTGTATACACACACACACACACACACACACACACACACACACACACACACACACGCACACGCACGCACACACATACACCACCCTGTCACACACACATATACAAATACACATACAAAAGGTTTCTTTTTCCTTCTCCCCCATTATGATTGTCTATGTGGAGTCTCTAACTTGAAAACAAACCAAAGCAGACAACCTCTGAAATCTTGGAAAACTATTAACCACAATGCTAGGAGGTAGTGTATGAAAGATCAAGGAAGCTAATAACTTCAAATGATCAATTGATCAACCAGATTTAATAATAATATAATAAAATAAATGGAAGAAGTTAGGGTAAGCATTTTTGTCTCTTACAAAGGATTTAATCAGACTATAAGTTCATCTAACAGTTCAACTCCAACTAATCAAAATTATTCACAATCGATTAAGAAATCAGGAAACAACCTAAAAAGCCCATCTAGCAAATACATGTTCATAAACTTGTATAATCCATATATTATAGCATGAATATTTAAAAATTATTTAAAAATGCATTTAAAGATATAAAAAATGTATTTATGAAAAGTAAAAAATTATTTACATGCAAAAAGGCTACAAATTAATAGATCTCCATTTCAATGCACTATTGATAGATACATGTTAATTTCAACTTAGTTTGGCAATAGCATTGAGGTGTAACTGCCAAATTAATTACTTGTATTACAGTAACATCATACTTTTGAGAATGATGAGAAAATATGAAATACATTCCAGGTGTATACTATACCCTCATGACTTATGACAACTTCCTTATTCAAGGATTCCTCCCTTTTTACCCCTGTATGAGTTGACCCTCATCTTTTCCCCTTCTTCTCTTCTGATAAATAATTCCACTATGTGGGTGTTGTACCTCCCCTATTCTGGGTCTCCTACTTGGCCCAGTAAGCCTGTATATTGCTCCCCAGTTGACCAGTCTCTCTTGCATGAGGGGTAGAAATCCTGATTATCTTCAATATTATATACTTCCTCTAAATAAATGGGAGCATCTCTGTGTTTGTAAAAATCATTAGCTTCTGACCTCCATTATTAAATTCCCTTGTATTCTCTTTAGCACTGCATTCCCACTACCATCAGTCACCAAAACAATTTATTATTCAATACATTATTGAATTTTTGAGCTGGATAAGCTGAATTTCATTTATATTGATTTGTATCCCTGCTTAATTTTGTTATGGTTCCTTTTACCAATCTCATCACATTTTCTATCATTTTTTAAAAACACTTTACCATACATAATACTGTCTTTTTTAAATAATAAATCCTTCTGAATGAGATAATTTAGGGATTCAACCTAAGTAAGGAAGTTCTCAATACATTTTAAATTTCACTTAATTAGTTCTAGAAGTTCAAAATCATATTCATTGAACAAGTTTATAAATTTCAAATACATAGGGTCCTTATAGTCCAAACCATTTGTAAACATAGTGTCTGAGCCCCTGTGGTGCAATCCTACATGTTAAACCCTCCTTAAAGTGAAAATTATCTAATTGTAAACCTCTGAGTTTTCATAATTCCTTTTCAAAATCAAAAATAAGTTCCTTAAGACTTTTAAAACTTGATGAATGTAGCTCTTCACTAAAATGCTTCTTCCCTTCATTAGAATTTCCCCAAGAGAGAAGGTATATTCTTTATGAATCTAATTAGTAAAATTGTACAAATTATTAGTACATCTATACCAAATGATTGCAGCCCCCCAAACATCTCCAGCGCCCAAGTGAGAACTGCTCTCTCCAAAGCAAAAAACACAGCATCCATGGGACCTGATGGTGTCCCCGGCTGTGTGCTCCACGAACTCAATGAGGAATTAAACCCACAGCTAGGACAGCTGTTTAATCAAAGTCTTACCTCTGGATACGTACCCAGGGAGTGGCGCACTGCAACTGTGGTCCCACTTCACAAAGGCGGTGCCTCCACCGACCCTGGTAATTACCGGCCCATTAGCTTGACAAGCCTTATCTGCAAAGCCATGGAGAGGATCATAATGGACCTCATAAATAAAGACATTGGGAATTTGCAGACTTTGGATCCAACCCAGTTTGGCTTTGTCAAAGGCAGATCATGCCTTCTAAACTTGGTTGACTTTTTCGAAACAGTCACCAAAGCCATGGATGAGGGAAAGGCAGTCCATACAGCCTACCTCGATCTGGCTAAGGCCTTCGATACAATACCCCACTCGGGTATCATTGAAAAACTCATCAGCTTAAATGTTAACCCATACATCACAAGATGGGTTGCAAACTGGCTGAGTGACAGAACCCACAGGGTCAGAGTTGCTGGCGCCATGTCAGACTCAAAGCCTGTCACAAGTGGTGTCCCACAGGGCTCAGTCCTGGGCCCACTCTTGTTTGGCATCTACTTTTCTGAAGTACAAGCAAACACAGGAGGGTTATGGCTGACAAAGTTTGCAGATGACTGCAAACTGGGCGCCATAGTAGAAAACACATCTGACACAGATATCCTTCAGAAGGGTCTCACAGAAACGGATAACTGGTGCCAGAGCCACGGCTTAAAGTTAAATGCCAAAAAATGCATAGTCATACCCTTCGGGAAAAACAAGGTTACCCCTAGCTACCAAATAGGAGGCAATCCACTGAGCACAGAAGAAGTTATCAGGGACCTGGGGACCCAGGTTGATAGTAGTCTGTCATTCGACACCCATGTAGCTAAAGTAGTTAGGAAGACCTTCTACATTGCCCACCTTATCATGAAGGGATTCTCATCTAGATCAAGGGAGGTTATAGTCTCCCTTTACTCATCACTCATCAGACCAATGATTGAGTACAATGCCCCATTTGGAATGTATCTGACCCGACACTTGCAGCAGCTGGAGAGGCCACAAAAGTTCCTCACCAAAAGGATAAAGGGTCTCAAAAATCTATCCTATGCTGCCCGACTGAAAGAACTCCAGCTCTATTCAGTCGCTTACCGCTTGCTCAGAGGTGACCTTTGCCTAACATACAAGGCCATGTCAAACCCAGATTTGATGAATATGCTTCACCTCAAAAAATCTAGATCCATCAGAGCCACAAGGGCGGAGACTTAAACCTCGACACGGCTATTAATAGGATGTGCTGGAGGGATAGATTCATCACCCAAAGACTCCCTATGCTGTGGAACAGAATCCCGGTACATGTGAGGCAGAGCACCTCGCTGGCCTTGTTCAAGAGAAATCTTGACCAATGGATGGGAGATCGCAGATATACCCCAGGGATTACCTCAGTGTCACTGCTCGACAGAGGCACAGCAAAATAATGGGTATAGTTCCCCATACTAAAGGGGTGGCGTAAGCCACAAAACGATGGGCTAGGCTTGTAAATGCCCTCGGGCAGATAGCCTAGTATGAACCTATGAACCTATGAACACTGAGAAGCAATGTTATTATTATCAACAGTACAATTGTCTATTGCTATGGCACATTGAAAATGACTACTGCATCCATTAGACACGTTGCAAAAACCGGCATGTTTGAAACCATTATTAAACTGACTGCCAGAAACAGCCCCTCCAGATATGAAAGCTTCTGATAAACCCTTATTCTGTATCCTCCTGAAAGGATTGCATTATGAGTCCATAAAAGGTGTTTGAAAGGACAATTCCACTAGTTTAGTTAACTTCCCCTGCATTCTACTGACTTGGGAAAGCACAGAAGTAATCACTGATTGGCTGAAGAGCTCCTGGGAGGGAGCTACATTATAAGAAGTCACTGTGGTTAATTTTAAAAAGTCATTGGAAAAACCAAACAGTCAAATAAATGGAAAAGGAAATTGTGAACAAACGGCGAATTGTTGGTCCTGCAATCAGTGTTCATACATCTTAGAGAAGATATGTATTCATTTATGTAACAGAGTCAATTCTAAGGTTATACTGAAAAGTGGAAATTGTGGTACAATAAGATTGATGGATCTAGCTATATGTTGAGGATGTTACAGTTTTTATGTAGGGAAAACTGAAAGGACATTTAGAAAAAGGAGTTATGAACACAATTATGACATCACGAAGTAGAATCCTAATAATGTCTTGGCAAAACATACAGATGTATGTATTGCTTATAAAATAATATTTTTTGGATTATTGATATTGTAGGAAAAAATCCTAGAGGAGGTGACTGGGAAAATCTATTAGAATACAAAGAATTAATTTGGCAGCTTAGACTTAATGCTGCAGTATTGTCTGGGCTAAATGATAATATCCATGTCCATGTCTAGCCAGTGCTTAAAATAAGAGCAGTTATCCTAAAACAGACTTGATCTTGATTAGTCATTTGGCAGAATATTTTTAGGTCCGCTATTCCTGAACAGCTGCTATGTTTAATATATTATATGTTTAATATTCCTGTTTTATATACAAGTGTAGCACATTTTCAGCAAGCTTGTCTGACATTCCATCTTTTTCCATTTTTGAGTTTAACTTGCCATCTTGTTTTATTTCAGCAGGATATTAATTTAACAGTGATACTTCTAACTGAGTAAGGCTTTTTACACATTCCACTTTAAATATTTGTTGGCATGTGTGGTTTTAAATGGTAGTACCAGTAACAGATTTTTATCATATCATTTTAGTAATACACCTTTAATTCTTTAATCTTTTAATTCAACTTTTTAATCATTTTTCATTGTCTTTTAATTGGGTCACATATAAAACGAAATAATGTAATAGATGGATTTATACTGATGAAGTCCCTGGTGATGAACAAAAATGCTTAATGAATGAAAGTCTGGTATAATAAAGTTCTTATTTCAGTGCTGCTGACTGTACTCCCAATCTTTTAGCACTCAATTTTGGTTACCGTTTGTGTTGAATAATTTTTTGCTTTTGTGTTGTCAGTTCCTAGTTTTCTCTTCAGTTGCTCCTTTCTTCTCATTCGTCTCACCCTCTAACTCTAGAATTCTCCCCTAATGGCAACGTTGCAGCTTTCCCAACAGTCCCTTTTCAGAGCTAGTCTCTCTGCTAAATTCCTTTCAAATACATTTGACAAAGATGTACTTAACAGTGTCTGTATTGGCTGGAATCTTCCATTTATGTTTTGCCCATGTCCACCTCCTAACATTCTGACTTTCCTGACAAGTAGTGATATGCATTGTGATCAGAACATGGTCTGGTAGTGAGATCTTGTTAATGGTAGGATTTTGAAATGTGTTTACAATAGTCCGTTGTAGGAGAAGACCAATTCTTCTGCCTTGCTTCCTTAAGTTTCTTGAGAAAGATGGGCATCTTACCATCAGGATCGAACTCTCCCCAAACATCTAGCCGTTATAATACTACATCAAATTACTGACTATTGCTCAACTCTTCCTATGTTGCCTTATCTTGTTGAGTAGTATGTCCATTGGTCTTGTCCCAAACTTGGCTGAAATCACTTGCCAATATATTGAAATTACCACTTCTTGCCATAGTGTAAGAAATCTAGCAAAGAACTCCTTATTATTGTCCTCCATTAAGAGTGTCATTAACTCTTCCCTTCCAGAATAGCCATCATCGTTCCCATTCTGTCAAATTCACTGGTCATCTATCTGTAGAGACCACTGAGTCATGACTAGGATCCCCTCCCCCTATCAGCTTTATTATTGGCATAGACGATCATAAAATCCTCATTTCTAAATCTATGACCATAACTGATCATCAGTTTTGTTTCTGGTAAATATGCTTTATGTGCTCCCTCACTCTTAATTTTCTGTATTATCCTAGTTCTTCTGATAGGATGAGTGCACCCCCCACACACACACGCACACACTTTCCATGAAAATAACTTAATTAGTATCTTTGGGGGATATCCTTGCTGGGCAAGTATAAACATGACATCCAGCCTTCACAACCTCCTCCTGAATCTCCCCCTCCCCCACCTTATTCCATAGATATCTACTGGGCTAAGATTATATTTCATGGATTGCCAAGTGTCTCTAATAACCAGATAGATGGCCTTGTTGGTTATTTGAAGCACATGAATAGACCACAAAGAAGAAATTACTTCCCTTTCCTGTACTAGGCAGCATCATAGGTAAATACCTCTGATGAGTATTTCTTACCTGAAATGCCATTTTCCATGGTCATTATACAGTTGGTCAGCATCAAATTTGTTGATGCAAAAAAAAAAATAAGCATATCTTAAAAGTTGTCACAACGACAAAAAATAATAGTAAAATATGGAACTTGCTTCATCTCTTTATGAACATTTTTGTAGTTATTTAAAGTTGCAAATCCTTACAAAATGCTTTATTATTTAGTGACCTATATTTGGTTATTTTTCTTGTTTGGTTCAGTGAGTCGCTTTTTGCTTTGCAGATGTATGGTGAGGGAAAAGATTCTAGCTACAGCTATCATATGCTGAAATAAAATGCTGCTTGTCCCAGTCCAACAGGTTGTTATATGTCTAAATAATTGAGTAACACTGGTGCTTGATTCCATATTGTGTTAACATGTTTAAACCAGGACATTATCTCACTGTGCAGCATAGTGGCACAACAGATATTGTTGTCACCTCACAACAAGAGGTTCTCTGGGTTGAATCTCGGCTGGGATGCTGTCTGTGTGGAATCTGCATGTCCTTCCTGTGTTTGTGTGCGTTTCTGCTGGGTGCTCCAATTTCCTTCCACATTCCAAAGACTTGCAGTAAGTGGATTAGATACTGTAAATTGTCATAGGTGTGAGTGTGCGTGCAAGTGTGTGGTGTGGAAGAACTACTGCAGCAGGGCTAGCCACTCAGCAGTGTAAACCTTTGCTTTAGATGATTGTCACTGTTGAAGTGACACCCTAACTCCATGTGCAAAAAGGGGTTATGGATGGATGGATCGGCTTACTCCTTATGTCGACAATACCTAAAGGATGTATCGTATTTTCCTACGGGCTGGCATTTCCAACAATATAAGTAGTCTCTAGTTTCATGCAGCAGAGCTGTACATATTTAACAGACTCTGTATCGCCATATTTTCCTTATAGGTCACAACGGCTAGTCAGAGGCCTGCAAGATGATATTATTTATTTAACAAGATGCAAAATAATTGCCATGTAGATGTCTGTACATGAAAATGACAGATTGGAAAGAACAACACAGCAGATAAGGTGCTACCTTATGTAAGAAATAGAATGGTAATCTGACAGGCTATCACAAGACCTAGTCTAGAATGCCACAAATTGTTCATCCACTTACTTCTGCATATTTGTATGCTTTCCAGCTGTTATAGGATTAATACATAAGCAGTGTGCACTGATGCATTCAGGGTGTGGAGGAAAGTGAAATTTTTTAATTAGCACTGGGGTACCACTGAGCTAAAGTGATCTATATAGAAATCTCACAAGCTGACAGCAAGCCCAGTTGTACTATACCAGCTGTACGAATGTTACGCCACGTGCTTAGGATTTCTAGATACCAGGAACACTCATTGTTCTCTCTAGTAAGACATTACAGTTCGGCACTTGCATTTCCGTATTTGTAATCAAGTATCATGATATAACATTATGAGTGATGCCACTGCAATAGATTTGAAGTATTTCTTTGTGAGCGAATAAATGTATTTCAGTAAATGGAGACTGCGTAATGATTTTTGTTTCCATCTAAGTTTTCTGCTGCTCAAATCAGCTGATGTCTTTGTGAATACAGACCTGCTTTGTCTGTTTTACTGACTGCACAAGGGAACAAAAAGCATTGTCTGCTGAGTTGACGGGAAATGGATTGTACACTGTTAGAGAATGGTTCTCTTATGTACTTCCCTTAGTGACTGGCTTTAAGCTAGAAGCATGCAAGCAAAAAAAAAAAAATCTTTTCAGCAGGAAGGCCTTTACAGTGTAATCGACCAATTGATATTACAAGTGCTGTAAATAACTTCCCACTGTGTCTTATGCTATGGTTATTCTTTAACTCTGCCATATGGGCTTCTTCTTGCAGTGAAATAAATGAAGACGCCCATGTACTTGCACCTGAAGAATGTATCATTCCCTGATTTTAAATTTGAGGCCTGCCACCTGCCTGGCTTTTAATATGCTTTGATGATTAAGCAGACCCAATCCATTTTTTTAATAAATTGAAACAGTATGTTTAAATATTGAATAACTTCTTAATGAGTTATTTGTGGCTACTTAATTCTTCAGTTGAGCTCTGAACACAGGAGATGAAACTTGTTCTCTCTGTGTTGAATTTTAAACAGCAAAAAGTTGAGAATGTTACTTTTTCAGAAAAAAAAACACTCTGCGCTTCTTATTATTAGCAAGAGTAGTGTTTATGTGATCAGGAATCAGAATGGGGATTAAATAAACCCCTGAGGATGTTAGAAAGTCTTCATAAACTCAGAAGAAGTATAAAAATCTAATCATTTCTGTTTGAAGTATCAGCTGCCTATGTCTCACGAGCATGTGTTTTGTTCTAGTGGCTATCCTTTTCAATAATGGTGATTTGAGAATAATAAAATAATTCATGAGGGAATAGATGGTAATAAAATTTTCTTGTAATGCAACTGACAACCTGAGTTAGACCTCAAGTACTGTTAAGTCTGTATTTCTGTGCAGTTTGCTGATGGATTTGTTTTTAATTTTTTTTTCTAAAAAACGTAAACTTAACGCTCCAGGCAAAATCATTTTGCTAGGTTTCCCTGTCCAATTGCCAAACGTCATGTTGGACATTTGCAGTCATTTATTACAATAAAGGTTCTATATGAATATGGCAGCACAGGAAAAGTGAAGCAGTGAACTGCAGACATGTCTTCTAAACAGGGATTTCAGAACCAGCCATATGTTTCAACAGGCAGACACTGAAAATAGGTAAAGACTCTTGAAAAGTGGGAATATCCAGCCAAAAATATGGCAACCTAATTAGTATAATATTTGAATACCAAATAGCACTTAAGTCTTCCCCACTTCCAGTAGAATGTTGGGATACTACTCAGAACACATGTTTAAAAAAACAGAGAATAACAGAAAAAAATAGGCACATTGTCAATGAGACTGTATAAAACCTGTAGACTTTAATGAACTATATTGCGAGATTGTACCATACTAGGTCATTTATTTTTGCTTCTCAAAAGGGAGATGCTATATGTGTGTCCTCTTTAAATTATTGGTAACACTAGTATGTTGGTCATACAGTGTGGTTTTCTGTGTACTTGAAGGCTTCAGAAATCACATGCAGTGAATGTAGATTCAGAAAATTGTCTGATGGGTTAATCAAGCCTTGAAAAAAAATAGTAACAGCATGTGCAGGGGTTAATGGGTGAAAAAGATGCATTCCACCCAACAGGGACAGTTCAATGGCCTGGCATCATTGACTTAAATCTAAACCGATCAAGTTAGGGAAGGACTTTTTCATAAGGTAACGTGTATGGCTGGGTTAGAGGCAGGGGCAGTAATAATGTTAGGGTTAGCACACATGACTAAGAAGGCACAGGAGGGCTTTGCCACAAAGAAGGCATGGAAGAGAGCCCCCCACCACAGGAGGTAGCCTACCAGAGTCCACAAGTCAGATTGAAAAGGAGGAGAGCTTATGTCACAAAGAGAATGAGCTGTAGCGTGAGTTATTCCCACTGGAGGTGTGAATATTGGTGCAGGGCTTACTTATCTCAGTCAGCTAAAAGAAGTTAGTACTGTGTAGTGGTGGTGTGCATATACTGTTATTACACATATCGGATGTGTCCTAACAAAGCAGGCACGATGTAGTTATATTTTCACAGGAACATAGCAGTGCAACAGTGTGTAGCTGCCAGAGAATGCAGAGTTGAGAAACAAGGAATTTAATACATTTATACCCCTGTCCTGCATGCCACATGGACACCCTCATAGCATACGTTAGCAGCTACTCAGGTGGACAATGCTTCTTCTGTGAGCATATCCACCATAAGTCAGCAACAAAGGAGTACTCTGTGCTATAAGAACTTAACAGTTGCCCCTCGACATGCAGGCAACCTTGTGGTTAAAGTAGTCGATGTCATGTAGGCACAATATGCTGTTACACAGTCCTGTGTTGGACAATGTGTTGTATAGCATTCATGTGGGTGCTGCCCAGCAGCTCTCTGAACTCCACGAGCTCCTTGACTGTGGACAAGCTAGAGCCTTTCTTACAATCAAGAGTGCAATCTATGTCACACAATACCTTGCAGAAATGTGGGATGTTATAGAAGCTATGCGTAGTGTTGGCATTGTCCTCTTTAGTTTTGGGGAACCACATGTACTCTTCAACATGCAGTAGCATCATACCACTAAAACTCTTAGAGCAAAAAATCTAGACAGTCACAAATAATGGGGGGACAAAAGCCTAAAAAGGGACACTTTTTAAATATTGCTTTTACAAACTTCGAAAGTTGATAGAATAACAGTTTTTGCATTAGCATAAATTTTCTAAAGGATATGAAGTCTGAAACTCAAATGTCTTCCACTATATTCTGGCTTCAGTCCTCAATGATTTGCTAGTGATTTGTCAGAAAAACACAACTGTATGAGAAACAGACTAAAATATTAGTCAAACATCTAAACATTCTGCAGAATTCCTCATTTGATTGCACTAGATCATTTTCACGTGATTATGCACTCATTTGCAAGAATGGTGTACTGTGCAGTACAATTTGTTGTACTGCTGCAACGAATCTAAAGTCTGTGAATCAGAATCATGCTGTGCATTGCAGAGACAGGTGCAAAAAAGGCCCTTATGTACTTTGCAGATCATTAATGAATTCTATCTTTTGTCATGTATCGTTTTACTTGAATTTTTGTATATCAGTATTTAGAAATTATATTGACTGTTTGATTTCCTGTGATGGAAAATGGAACTGTCTATTGAAGTTTTAAGTTTTTTTATTTTGACTGATAATGTTTGTGAGGAACAAAGCAAAGCATTAGTAGTATTAAGTGATAGCATGTTATATCCCATCTATATCCTGTAAATCTACATTTTATTTTGCAGTCTTAAGCTGCTAATTATACAATTCTGAGTCCATTTCATAACCCGATAGAAGACTGCAAAATCCAGAGCCCTTAAGGACTGCATTATGATACCCAAACTGTGGGAAACTCGAGAACAAAGCAAAGTAATGAAACCAGAAAATAAACACATTTTACAACAAAAAGTAATTCTACACTCCTGCTGTGAAGCTTTCATATCCACCACAAACAAAACTAGAATTAATTTAGCTAAAATGGAGCTTTCAAAAGCAATTTGTGCACTTAAGCTGTCATGAAGAATGAAAAGAACCTTCTAGCATTTATACCTATATAAGAAAAGGAAAATTTTCCAGTATTTATAGTTCCCTTGAAGTTAGACCTGGGAATATAACCAGCATAATTGCAAAAAAAATTACCTAAGATTTTATTAACCTAATACAGATAGTATAAAAGCACACACACACACACACACACACACACACATATATATATATATATATATATATATATATATATATATATATATATATATATATATATATATATATTTATATACATATATACACACACACGTGTATGCAACACATGTATATGCTCATATATACATAACTAGATATTAATAAACATTTTTCATTGGCTACAATTGTGGTTTGTATATTTAGTGTTTTTGAAATGGTTATACATATAAACACAAATGCATCCACACAGTAAACATAGTATGCTTACAACTACACTAAAATTCTGAACTTCTGTATACAGCAAAGACTAAATTGAAGTTATTTAATACCACATTGCCAAAAAATCAGTGACTCCTCTGCTGTTCAATGAATAATGCTCTATTTATTCCACAATGGGTTGAAAAATAGCATCAAATTTCACCATAAAACCTCTTAGTGCCTCGGCCAAAAACAGACTCTGCAAAGTCTGTTTTTGGCCGAGGCACTAAGAGGTTTTATGGTGAAATTTGCTGCTATTTTTCAACCCATTGTGGAATAAATAGAGTATTATTCATTGAACAACAGAGGAGTCACTGATTATTTGGCAATGTGGTATTAATTAATTTTGGACTGTGGTTTTGGGTAAAATGACGTTATAGTTAAGGTTAGTAAAACAATGTCCATGTATCCAGAGTGTGTTTCTGACTTTTTTCTTCATGGATACACTTTTAGTTGGAGAAATGTTTCCTTTCAGGTAATTTAGACCATGGGTACCAGAAACACTATATTTTTTTGGGTGTAGTTTTTATTTTGGCCTGTTAAATGCCTACACTGATTTCTTATTTAGGTTTTTTTTTTACATTATATTGCCCTGGCTGTGACTTCTTGGTACTAAAACAAAAGACTGAAGGTTGTAGGTCTTTATTATTCTTCTGTCATTTGCTAGTTTCTACTCTTTCCTGGCTTCTTTCTTAAAACCTGGCATAAAGCTAGTAATCCATTAAACTATAAACCCAAACCCAACAGCTTTACCGCTTCCATCTGCAGAGTTAAGGAGCAGAGACTTATAGAACTAATACAGAAGCATATTTTACTTTACTGGACTTAAATATGCATCAGTATGAAATGTATGAAAATATTCTAGTCAAGTGCATACAAAAATTCAAAATGTTATCATTGTCCAAAAAAATATTAAATATAATGTGTGGGGTTACTTCTTATAGTGATTGATAATTTCTGGTTGGATATGAATTGAATATATACATTTAAGTTGATAATGCTCCATTTGCTGGTTTTGCTTATTACATTTTCTCTCTTTGTGCAAGTACTGAACTATATTTTCATGTTAGTGTGTAGGCTTATTGTCAATTCACAGTATAGTGCACAGGTGTATATTATGTACTTGAGGATTTTCAAATGATTATGTAACTGAATAAGTGTTTTAGTACGAGTTTTGGTATGCCATCATTCATAGCAATTGATATGAAATGTTATGTTTTTCTGGTTTATTTTTATTTATTGTTGTGCCAAAGTTGTGATAATACAGTTATTAATACCATCTTTGTCCCGGTCCCCTTCAATAAACACATCACATTGAATGACATTTGATGAGCTTTATTAAACATACATAATTTTGATTACCAATTTTATTTACAACTGGACATATTATAGTTCCAAACACAGCATAAACATCCTTGTAATGTTAATCAGGACAGAGTACCTGCTCATCCTGCCCAGTAAGCAGCGTCCATACCTTTGCTCGCTTACTGTACTTATGAAGCAGCGTCCCATCTCACTTCATAAACCATTCATCAAATTACCAAGTTACCAACCAAATAAGCAGCATCTTTGCTTCCATTTGCTTACCTATTCAGCAAACTTCCTCCAGCTGCTCATTTCCTTTCCACAAATCCTTGTAATAAACCTCCACACATTGGAGGGGGGACAAAAGAGGGCAAGCATGTCCCTCTTCTCCGCTAACCAGCCTAACCAGGCTGTTCCCCCTCCCTTCTATCCAAAAATTGTCCAACAACCTCCTATAAAGGGAAGAGTTAAGCCAAACAACATTCAGTGTACCCATCATCTGTAAAGTACCTTAGAACCCCATCATCAACCCCACACCTTGACCTACTAGCACTGTAATGCACCTTAATGAAACTAAATAAAGTAGGATTACCCATGACCCCACTGTACCACCAGAACCTCCACTCCAAGAGCATACATTTCCTTTACTCCTCTTCCCTCAAGCCACTAACCATGGCTCGACCTTTCTGGAATGACAACCTATAGCCATAACAAGTGCCACAGAAACTATAACCCCTCAAACACAATTCTGCAGCCTGGTCAAAGAAAACCCTTAAGTCTCAAAACCAGGACCCTGTCAGCTATAGCATCTCACACTATCCCACCAAACTACACAGCTCTAGATGTACAGCAACCTGATTACTGCAGAGAATAGACTAACTCCAAAACCTTAATGCCCTAACACTAAGATCCAGAACCAGAAACCCCTTGACATAGTTCCTGAAAACTCACCTAAGCCCAATAATTAATTAATTTACATGCCCAACCATAAACACCACCAGTGCACTCATTACCAAATGGCCCTACCTACTCAAAGGACAACTTTATCACCCCAACCACACTTTAGGAACCCCTCAGGCCTCCTGTCAAAGAATAGCTCGACTTTGGCCCTTGCCCCTAGATACAGTTTAAACAACTGGAGGAGTAACTAAAGCCCCCAAGATTTCCACCACCTGAAAGCAAGGTGTTGAAGTCAATGAGCTTGCAAGAACCATGGAGCTTTATCCTAATAACCTCCTGTGCTCCTAAGAATGTTGTGAGACTGCTCCTCCTGTGGGATCCCCACACACCATAATCCATCCCCACCAGTTTCACACTAGCCCACTACCTAACTTGCCCCACATTCCATTGCAATAATCAGCTCCCACGCTACTTGATCACAGCACCCTATCTTGCCTTAATGACCCAACAAGGGTAATTACCAGTGACCACATTGTGCACCACTCCATCCACCACTCCTCGCTCACCCTGCCTCCATCATCTGTGAAATTACTGTGTAGCACCAGAACCGGTACCATCACACCACCATCTACAGAGAAAAGGGAAAAGTAAATCCTCTAAAATGTAAAGATAAAGGCTGCACCTTATACCCACCTATTCCAACTTACAGCAGCAGCATTCCAAAATCCCCATCTTTCAGATCCCCTTTTCAAGCCACCATATGATGCCTTCTACTCTTCAGCAATTTCTGTTGACCACTTGAGCTCCCCATGTGTAGCATCTTCGCTTGCCACTGCTTCCATCATCTGCAAATTCGCTGTGTATCGCCACCCCTGGTTCTCGGCACACCACCATCTACAAGGAAAGGGAGAAGCATAAACCCTCTTAATATGTAAAGAAAAGGCTCCATCTTATACCCACCTATTCCAAATTACAGCTGCAGCATTCCAAGATCCCACCTGCAAGAAAGAAAAGACATGTAAATCATCCAAAATACATAACCCCCATTCTAAGACATCTTCAAGGACAACCTATCCCACCAACGTGGGAAGGACTGTACCACCACCACTAACATCTATAACGATGCAGCCGTAACTGAAGCTATGCTTCCAATGACCCTAGCAAATATCCTAGATACATTTAACTACCAGTCGAATATGTTAAACTAACCCCCACTCATGAAAGGGACCTTGCAATATCCACAACCTGGGTAACCTTCAAAACTCAGGGACACCTTTAAAAGGATAGTTCTGTTAACTTGAAACATCGACAAAATCAGAGCATATGTAAGAAATCAGGAACAGCGTGGGATATGCTTGAGAGACAGAAATGGAGTACTGTATGACATACATGGGTATGCTTCTTTAAGATTGTTTCGCAATGCAGCACATATACCAGCCATAATGAAAATTGTTTTGTTACATCCCTCACTGATGAGTTAACAGGATTCTGTAGTGCTTACATTTTAGATCAGTAAATGAAACTTATTTACACATTAATTACAGATATTACTATGAAGACAGTATACATGAGACAAGTGGTTTTTTACAGTTATATGATTCAGATCAGTATGATTATGCATGATGGTTAGATATTTTTATTATAATGTACTTAGTATACATATCTGGGTCTAAATCATATGAGCGAATCGCACAAATTGTGAATGCTCATAATATTGAATGTACCGGACCTCAAACTTCCTATTGTGGGAGGATGCACCCCCCCCCCCCCCACTAAATGTATACTCCAACTCAGAGATCACACTACAGTGAGGAAAGGGCAAATATCCCATTTTTCACTGTATTGTGATCTCAGAAAAAGCACTTTGAGGTCCAGTATGTTCGATATGAGCGTTGGCAATTTGTGCGATTCGCTCATATGATATAGACCCTACTTATCTTATAGTACAGGGTTGAGAGAGGATGGGGAATTCCAGGAGTGGGAAAGTAAGAGGTAGAAACTGATCTGTTTATTAATAAAGTGTGGGGTGTGGATAGGGAAGAAGCAAAAAGAGAAGAAATTAGAGGATTGCATAGTTATAACAGGTGTGTAAGTTACAGGTAAAAGTGGCAAGAAATTATCACTTGTATAAAATATAATGGCAAGATGGAGTGTAATGCTGTTGGTTATTAATTAAGGAACTATTTGATTACCCTGATGTAGAACATGAGCAGAGCCATGTATTTTTAGATGGTGTGTGTGAAGGATTGGAGGGGTGTGTTTGACCTTATAGTTGTGGACATAGTGTTCCACTATGTGAGTGAGAACATCCCGCTGATTTAGTTGGTTTATGAGCAGTGAGGTGAAGGTGGTTACTTGGTCACAGGGGCTATTTAGGGAAGTGTTTTGTAGTATAGAATTTGAGGCTGGGTAATGAATGATTTTATGTGTGGTGATTAGCTGAATATATTTTAGGTAGTTTGGTAGTACTAGCCCGATAAATGTTTTCAGTGCAGTGCAATGGTGGATAAGGGAGTGAAAAATTTGATGAAAATCTGGCTGTTTTATTGCACCATTGTTCAAGTGTTTGAGTAAGTGAGATTTGATGATTAGTGAAGATGGGGGTACCATAAAGAAGAGAAGGCAAAAGATAATCGTTTGCAAGGGTGCATCTAGATGGTGAGGTGCGAAAGTTTCTAGCTCTGTAGAGTAAGCCTACATTTTGATGTTTTTTATGGCATTTTGTATATATTAATTAAATTTAAGGTTGTCTATGGTCATGCCTAATAGTTTTGTATTGGTTATCACTTCTATAGTGGTATTATCAAGGGAGTATATTTTAAACGTGTGCTTTTCATGAGACAGAGATTTAAGATAGAAAAGTAAAGGTTTGATTTTCTTTGGGCTAAGCAGAAGTTGGGAGTTTTGTAACCACTTTTCAGTGGCACTGAGAGACTTTGTGTAATTTGGTTGAGTTGTGTATGGCTGCTGGAAGTATATATATATATGTGATGTCATCAGTGTACTGTATGAGAGAGACGTTGTGTGCAGGTGTGAGTGAGAGGACCAATGACTGATCCCTGAGGGATGCTAGTGTTGACAGGGAGAAAATGTGAGAGCACTGATTGCCATTTTACTGATTGGCTTCTATCGGTGAGATAACTGTTGAACCAGTTTAGGCTGTTTTTGACATTTGATCTAGTAGTTTAGTATGGCTGACCATATCAAAGGCCTTTGATAGGTCAAGGAATATGGCAGAGACAAGTTGACCACTGTCTCTGGCTTTGTTCATTGTATCTGTGAAAGCTATAAGAGCTGTATTTGTGCTATGGGAGGCTCGGAAACCATGTTTGGTTTGAGTTAGATGTTTTTCTTAGCTGAGGTATTATAGGAGTTGTTTACGGATGTATTTTGCTAAAGTTTAGATAGGGAGGAGAGGATAGCTATTGGTCTGAAATTAATGATGTCTGCAGAAGTACTACCTTTATGGAGGGGAATGATATGTGATTTTTTTTCCAGATTTGGGAGGCATAGTTTTCCTGTATGGATCTATTTACGAGTATTGATATGGGATAATGTATCCTACTTGCTGTTATTTTAAGGAATTCACTAAGTAGATTATCTGCAGAGGTAGAGCAGATTTTTAGTTTGCTTAAGAGTTTATATATATATAATATATATATAGAGAGAGAGAGAGAGAGAGGCTACAGATACTGTTTGAAGTGTAAATGAGGTGATAATAGTTGTTTGTGATTACTATGACTAAATTGTTTTGCAATGGATGCTATGATGTCTACAAAGTAGGTATTACGCTGTGTAGCAGTGTCCGGAAGTGTACTATTTGGATATGGATTAGGATTATATTTTTGACCTGGTAGCAGTATTTTCTTGATGGATGACTAGAATTTTTTGGGATTGGCTTTGCAATTATTTTGCCATAGTACTTTTTTTGTCAGAGATTATTTGCTTTTTGGCCTGGTTACAAAGACTTATATTTTTGGAGGTTCTGTGGAGTTTGTCTGACATTTTTTTCTAGGCTTTGTCTCTAGTTTGCATTAGTCTTCTTGTAGTATTAGATAACCAGAATGCATCTCATGTTTTTATTCTTTTACTTAAGGGAGTGACATTTTGCTTAAAGTGTTAGGAAATATTGAGTTAAATTTATCAACTGCATCATCTACTGGGATATTTCTTAGTATATTCAGTTTATTGAGGAAAGGATATTGTTGAATGTGTGAGGGTTAAAATTTATAGTGTTGCAAATAGTTTTTATAGTTTGCTGTTTTGGAGAATTTTGTGTATGATGATTGGTCAAGACCGGAAGATGGTCACTGAGGGAATTTGATAGGGTGCTAGACAAGGTAATTTTATGAGAACATATACTAGGATCCAGTCTAGTACAGAATTTGAGTTTTTGCTAAAGTATGTTGGAGTTTGTATCAATTGTTTCTATCCAAAAAGATGTATGCTAAGTTTAGGGGAGGTAGGTATAAGGCTAAGCCAATTAATATTAACATCTTCTAGTATGACTGTTTCATGAGGGATGCAAGTTGAATTCCAGTGTAGAATGTCTTCTAATACATTGATATTGCCTGGGTAATGATACAGATTTATTTGTACTTGTAGTTTGAGGAAAGTGATCAGAAGTTCTGTGTTGTTGAATTGTGATATGAGGGCAATATAAGGGATTAGGTTGAGACAATCTGAGTATATTATTGCTGCACCACCACTTTTCGTTTTAGTTTGGTTATTCCTAATTATGTTGTTGGTGGTAATATTTCAGTGTTGCTAATATTTGGTTATAGCCATGTTTCTGTTATGGCTAGGATACTAGGTTTTTGAACAGCTATCCAAGTGTGGAGTTGTGTGATTTTATTACAAATACTTCTAGCAGTTAGAGTAATGAGTCAGTTGACTACTCTTAGGTGGATAAGATGCGGTTTGATTTTGTTCAGTACTATTTTCCTTGTTTTCTTTTGAGATGACTTTTGTTGGTCCTGGATTAGGGTGAATATCACCATTGGTTAGTATTGGTGTGTGTTAGACTAGTAGTATGAGATATTTTTAGTGTTGTTCTAGCAGGGGATGTTATTTTAAGTTTACTTGATGGTAATTTGAGTGGTTTAAGTTTAAAACAGAGGTGCAGTGTGTCCTGATAGATGTCTATTATTATGATATTAACTTTAGATGGGGTAGGTTTATCTGGTATGTGTATGTATGTATGTACATGTGAGGTGGCTAAAGCATAGCAGTAGTAGACTCATGCCTATAGTTAAACAATTCATACTGTTATTGTTACCTAATTTGGGAGTGATAGATATAGGATAAGTAGTTTGGGACAGAAATTGTGGGTTGCGTAAGTAATATATGTTTGATGATGACATAGATAGAAAGTATGTGAGAAGTATGAAAAGAGTTAATGGTTTTACATGCACTAGAAGTAACAAGGAAACAGTGATGAAAGGCTGAGATACAGCAGAGTGATGAGTAGTAGGGAGCTAAATGATGGCAGAATCTTAAGGGCTACATGTTTAAGTTGGATGGGAGGGGTTTAGTATTTTTGATTAGGTGTGGCTGGATAGTACAAGTGTAGATGTAGTGGGGGTGATTGAGGGTAGGGTAGGGGAGCATGAGCAAGCAATTGAGGGTGGAACAGAGTGGGGCACACATTTGGTGTATGCGCTTTTGAAAAAAATATATGTTGGGAAGGTCTTGGTCTGTGACAGTAAGCATGTTGGTGGTTAATGCATTAATGCAGCATTTAACATTTATAATAGAACATTTCTGTTAAAAACATCAAAAATGCAGTGTGCCTTATAGTAGAGTGAAGCAGCTGGATGGAGAAGAGTTCACTTGGGTCATGGGGTAGAGAACTGATTTTGAATTTAGAGCCACAAAGGCAAAAGATTCTGGAGAACAAATATGAAGCAAGAACACCACCCATAATATAGATCCCATGTGTGTTTGTGCTCTAATGGATTACCTTGTTGAATTTCAAACTTAAAAACATAAATATTATGAACTTTGATCTCAAATATCATACATATCTTTAAACAGGTATTCTTTACTATTCTTCTTGATCTGATTTATTTAGAGTATGAGTTAAATTAAATCTTGCTATCCCCTTTAGTATCTGTATGTATCTAGAGATGTTATGTATAAAAATAAAAACTAGCCATTTACTTAAAGCAATCTTACCTAAACATTTGTTAACCATGGATTTCTTAATTGCATGGGCACTTGTTTTTATACTCTATTTCCAGGAATGGAAAATAATTTTGTTTTCACAATTTCCAATAACTTCATTTTCTTTAAATTAAGATTGTTAAAGGAACAAAAGCTCACTATAGATATAGAAAATAGCAAACAATAATTTGGACCACATATTTATGCACTTCTGTATTATATGCTGATGCAAATAGCATGGCATTTGACATTTCATCTCTAAGCATGCCTTAACTGATGGACATGATTTTTTTATTTTTGATCCTTCAGGAGATTAGATATCAGAGTAGTAAGTACCTTTAATGAGCTGTCAAGTAAGGTGATTGTCTTATTCATTTTTGGTCACTTAGACTTACCTTTTTATTCCCAGTCCCTTTCCAAGAGCTCACAGATTTCATGTACTTACAAGTCCTGTTTATATTAATTTTCAGTAGGCACATCCATCTACTTGGAACTTTTTGATAAATAATTTAATAGATCATTCTACCCAGACTTGGGGTTTCTTTGCTCTTAAGTTGCTATTATTTTAACTGCCTTTCTGAGCCATTTTAAGTCTAATCAGTTATTCCATTTGAGAATCAAACCTTGCACCTTATGTTTGTAAGGTAAACACCTTAACTATTATGCCAACCCCCCCCTTTTTTTAATTGCCCAATCTTTGTATTCTACTGTATAAATGACAGAAAGCCAGTCAGTTGCTGACATGTTAGAGGTTTGCATAGGGAAAATTGTACATTCCAGAAAAACAATAACATTTTTACTAAGATAATTTCATCATATAACTTTATCAGTAAGCCAGTATTCTTTATTGTACACTTGTCCTAGATTTTTCAGTTAGTACAAATATTGCCTTTCTATAATTACATTTATTAACATGCATGATTTTTTTCCCATTTATACTCTACATGTCAGCTTTTGCTATAAAAATGTTTGTAAATGTTTCTTATCCCTGCACACATCCTTCTGATGTCTAGGTTCCTTGATTGCTGATTGCCAACTGTTCCTTTAATGCACCTCCAATATTTCTTTATACCACTTTCCAATTGCTCATCATGCCATCTATTTAAACTTTTTTGGTCGTATTGGTTCTTAATAATATGGAGCATTTTTGAATATATCCCTATGACATTCATCATTATTTGCTTATGTAACCTCTGTAATAAGTCAATATAACCTACTTCATTCTCTTACTGATATTTCAGTATCTCAGTGATTTGTAAGTCATATTGATCAATTTCATCTCCTGTTACCCATTTGGACAGGATATTATTTAGTCCTTTTGGCCCAACATACAGTTTGGAGAGTGGGATAGAATGAGATATTTCTCTTCTCTTGATTGCATCTAATAGGTGTTACTGTATTACAAATCTTAATTTGAAATTAAAAAAACTTAATTGAAGCTTGACCATGTAAAAAAAAGTTGAATAAATCATTTTCTCTCCTATACCAGTGCCAGTTAGTATAGCTGTGTTAAAGGGGATTGCTAATTTCATTGTTGTCCCACCTGCAATATTGCTTTTAATTCTCTCTGGTGAAGTTTTTGGGCTTTTCTAAGGGAAAATTATTTATCAGACCTACATAGTTACTAAATTGACTATTTCTGTTATTAAAAATCACCATATATTATTAGTTTATTCATAGAATTTTAACTTCAATTAGAAAGATTTGTTCATTCTTCAGACTTAGTACAAGGTGTCATCTATTTTTTTTCTAGAAGGATATATGGATTTGTGAGTTTTAAATTCTCATGTTCATTTGTTAGCACTGTTACCAGCATGTTGCCACTCTCTATAATCAACTTTGGCTTCAAACAAAAGTTTACTGTTGCCAGTGTAAACACTGTCATATGTTCTACAACCATGCTTCCTTCTTTTGATACTAACAAAGAAGACACCCATAGTCTTGAAAACTTATAAAAATCTATGAAAACTACCTGACTTTATTGGAAGTTTGACATCACAGTGTCCTAAGAATGAAACAAAAAAATCCTTGTTTCCTAATTTTGAAAGTGGATGTGAGATATTCCAGGAAATAATTTTTATCACATTATTCCATCTTACCTCTTTTTCACATTGGTCATTATCTAGGCAATTACTTTTCAGTGTTATCATTTCTCCAACTTGAAATTTACAGATTTCTTTGCAATTTGAATTATTCAGGTTACTGTAAGGAGCAACACATTTCCTTTAAATCACACTGTCTTATAAATATTTTCAGAAAGGAATCTCAAGGCCTTTTTCAGTTTTTATGGTGTGTCCTTTTAAAATTTAAATGGGAAATAAATGTGACCAAGTTGAACGCATATACAGTTAAGAGACATTACTTCAGAGTCATTCACTTTGACTTTTTTGCATGGCCTGTATCTCAAGATAGAGTTTTTTATTTTATGTAAAATTAAAGTTCCGGATTTTACTGGCCGTGGTGGTTTTATTTTTATTTGTATCTCAAGATATGTCTATAATCATCGCATTTCCTAAACCTCTCACACAAAAATTATTTTTAGTAATACTTTTTTTATCACAGCCATACAACTTGGAGCCCATCCAAGTTGTAAAATATATTGAAAGTATAATGTCCCAGATTGTCTGCCATGAGATCTGTGATGATATGGGCAAGTGCCAGCATAGTGAGCTGGAGTTTTGTGAAGAAGGATATGTCCTTTGAATTTCAAACTGATTTATACAAGATGCTTGTGTTACAAATGTATTAGAACTGTATGTAATTTGTATGTCAAACTGATTTTGTACAGATGCTTGTGCCAACAATATATTTGTGAGCTTTGCTTGTGTTGAAATGTATAAACAGTGTACCATGCTGAAATGAAGAAATGTACACGTATTATTGTAGCTGAATAAAATGTATATGTTTTAATAGATGATACTAGCAAAGCGGAGGTTAACTTCAAGAAAAATAAGGGAAATGTAAATGAGCTGTTAAACCCTTAAAAGATACCCCGCAGTGTTGAATAGGACCGGAGCTTCTTGGTCTGGGGATGAACCTTTGTCCATTACCTCAGTGAAAAGAGGGGAGGCTCCAATAAACATTTGGATGTGTATTGTAGCCACCTATGCTATATTCCTGTCTCAATTTCAAAGGGGAATAGTGTGAGAACCTAGAGTCAGGTGACCAGGTGAGGCCATTCTGCCAACCCTTTTGGAAATTATATTTTAGATATTACAAAGAGAAATCTCAGAGTATTGAATATTCTGTTTGAGAAGCTTGACTAGAAAGACCCTCACAGCATGCTACCTTGTAGTAATAAGTAACTTAACTAGGGAACAATAATTCTTTAAATTCAGTCAGGAATATAATGAAGTTTAGTTTAGGTATTGTTTTTCTTTGTTTATCTGTCCATCAATATTCTTTTCAATATTTCCTGTGATCTGAATTTTGTGGTTTACTGTGAATATATATTCAGTATTTTCATGTACTTTTACTATTTATTATTAAATACATTTAAAACGTTTATTGTGGCTGGTCCTTGTAAAAAGTATTTATGCTTTGAGAGTACTTGTATTTGTTTGGTGACACTGTGTGGGCCACTCCATAAGGCCTAGCCATCTTGGTGAACTACTACCATTTGCATTAGCATTAATATTACACAGTATAATTGGATATCCTTTCAGATCCTTATAGTACTGACTGGTGGCAGTGAATCTACCTTATAGTCTGAGCAAAGTTGGTAGAGCAGGTAATCTGTACCAGCCTTTCCCAGGTGTGTGTGTTTGAAAATTAAATCTTAGAGTGTGTGTGTGTCAACTACTTGGGGCAGGGACACGACATACTGGGTTTACAGAGAGGGTGCTGGAGGACTTGGCTTGTACACTCAGCTGATGACCTAACCCTACAGCTGTACCAGTGTGGAGTGTTTTGGGGGACTTGGGGAGAAACAAATATATAGACATCCAGACCCCAGGCTGAGTGTGTTTCCTGTGTGCTCTTAAAGGAAATTGTACTTGATGTAGAGAGATCTGCATCTGGAAATACTGAGTGTATCCATTTGTATTCCAAGTGCGTGTCCCTCTCCAGTGTCAGTGGTAAAGATTCAGATTCCTTGATTACTGCCCCAGCATGGGGATGACACATGTTGGTGACCATCACATATTGGTAGCTGTGGTGGTCATCACATTTATTGGTGGCAGTGGTGGGATCATCACATGCTCACATGTTGTTGAAGAACAGTGTGGATATTTAATTCCTGTAGCGAAGGTGTTTGTACTCTCAGGTAGCCACATGATAGAAATTCAGAGTTTCAAATCACAATAGTTTTATAAATGTACTTTTTGTTAGATTACTTAGTCAGGGAGACCAAGAATGAATGTCAGAGGAGGATTATTGCAATCTGACAAGGAGCCAGTTGGCTGAGACATGCCAAGCCAAAGGACTAGGGCATGCCAACCTGATTAAAGGGGGAGACAATTAACAATTGCAGCCTTAACCACAGGTACAACACAAACTAGTAACCAAGAGGATAACCAGTTTGGTGATGAGAATTTGCAGCCATCAAAAACAGGACAGTTCAACTTTTCCTCAGAGGACTTAAAAATCTGTCTAGAGTTAGAGACTTGAACTGGATGTCAAACAGTTGGAATTAGAATCAGCAAAATGAATGTGGCATTTAGAGGCTGAAGAAAAAGAGAGACTGAGATGTCTGGAAGCCAAAGGAAATGAGAGGCAGCGGCAACATGAAAAGAAATGCTAACTCTTCACCAGGTTCATGGAGGTAATGGAGAAGGGAGTAACTGTACCCCAGAAGCAATAAAGGTCAGTAATTTTTTCTCAATACCAAGAAGGTGACAATTTTGATAGTTTTATTCATATTTTTGAAAGAGTATGCAAACAGCATAATGTTGACTGAGGGCTCTGGGTACAGTTCCTTACTCCATGGTAAAGCTGTAATTGTTGTTCCTAAATGGTCTGATACAGATTTTTTAGATTATGAAAAATTGAAGCACTGTTTATTACAATGTTTTAAATTAACACCTGAAGCTCACAGAAAAAAAAAATTGTGAGCATAGACATAAGGCAGATGAAAGTGTATGTGATTATATTGCTGAACTAAGCACTTATTTTCATAAATAAGTGAGTGCATGACAAGTCACCACTTTTCAAGGGCTGGCAGACCATTTGGTGTGGGAACAAGCCCTTACACTTTGCCAGAGGACATGAGAATCTAGTTGGCAGACAGGGGAATACAAATCTGCAGATGAGTTGGGGAAAAAGGGAGATCTATATCTAGCAATCAGGGTACCACTGCACAGGAAAGGGGTACCCAGAGCTGCACATGGATATAAGGGAACCCATGGTGGGCAGTCTAAACCACCCCAACAGAGTCTGCCAGTAACAGGGGAAGCCACTAGTTCAGGTACATGGCCAGGATCAAGGGTTAAATGTTTTAAATGTAACAAGTGGGGCCATGTTGCATATAGATGTCCATGAGGCATGGCAGGGAACAAAAGGTGGGGGGCCAGCAAGTGGTAATAACAGAATGCTAATGGTAAATTGTATGGAGACAACAGGGGAACCAACCTACCACCAGAGTTTATATCCGATCCTGGTGGATGGACAACAGGCCACTACCAAGAGAGACACATCATCTGATATAACCATTGTAAAGCATGCAGTGGTTAAACAGGAGCAGTACTTGCTTGGACAGTCCACTCCAGTCAGACCTTTAGGAGGAATCCCATTCCAAATGCCTTTGGTCAGAGTTCACTTTGATTGGGAAGGTGGAAAAAGAAGCAAACAAGTAGGTGTGTTTGAGGATATCCCTGCAGTTATCTTGATAGGGGATGATTTTGTTAATGCAGTTCCTTGTGTGCATGCAGAAACATGCAGTCGGGCTTTGAAATGGGCATGTGGGTCTGGTAGCCTGGGGCAGACCCAGACAGACCACACACACCTGAAGCCAGGACTGGTGATGTGACTAAGTCCGGAAGGGAGCTACCCTCTAGCAGTGAGACTGGAGGTGAGCCACAGCTGCTTCTGGGTACTGATGTTCCCTTGGAAAGAGTGACTGCAAGGGCAGAGGTGAGTAGTAGTATCCAGGCTGACAGTGAGGCACTGCTGTCAGAGGATACCAGACTTCCTATGGAGGGGGAGCTGGGAAGAGTTGCAGAGAGAGACCTGAAACAGTTCAGCTCTCAGACCCTACATTACAAGGCTCAAGGGAGGTAGCTAGGGAGGCACCTGATTCTCAAGGAAAAGGGGATTCTGTATAGAGTGTGGACTGTTGAGGGACGGCTAGAAGGTGAGGTAATACAGCAGTTGGTAATGCCCAGAGCCTCCCATCTGGCACTTTTAGCCATTGCCCATGACATTCTCTTTGCGGGTCATATGGGCATAAGGTGTACCAAGAGACATATTATGTAGAACTTTTATTGGCCTGGGATTGCCAGGGATATAACAGGGTACTGCAGGACCTGTGAGCAGAGCCAAAAAGTAGGCAAGGCAGGAGACAATGTCAAAGCTCCTTTGATGCCTTTGCCTGTGATTGAGGAGCCCTTTCAGAGGGTAGCTATGGATATTGTGGGGCTTGTGAGTACCCCAAGTTTCACAGGGAAGACGTATATCCTAGTGGTAGTAGATTATGCTACTAGATACCCTGAGGTGGTGGCTCTGTCCTCCATTGAGGCAGAGAAAGTGGCAAATTCTTTGCTTGAGATTTTCAGCAGGGTAGGTTTCCCAAGAGAAATACTGACTGACAGCAGTGCCAATTTTATGTCAGACCTGCTGGCCTGTCTGTGGGAGTACTGTTGGGTGAAGCACCTAAAGACAACCCCCTATCAACCCCAGACTAATGGTCTTGTGGAAATGTTAAACTCTACACTGTAGACCATTGTACGAGCAATTGTAGACCAGTTTAAGAGGGAGTAGGGCAAATATTTGCCCCATCTATTGTTTGCATACAGAGGTGTGCCCCAGGAATCCACAGGTTGTTCACCTTTTGAGTTGCTGCATGGGCATAGTGTGAGGGTGCCTTTAGATTTGATTTGTGATGAGTGGGAGGGTGAGTGTGAATCCCACAAGGATTCTGTTGTGGCATATGTCCTAAACCTCTGGACAAGGCTTAGGGAGCTCACAGAGAACCTGGCAGGAGCCTAACAGCAGAAAAGGGTCTGGTATGGTAGGAATGCTCGAGCCAGCAAGTATGCTGTGAAGCAGCAGGTGATGGTTCTCATTCCTGTCAGACACAATAAACAATAAACTGCAGGCAGCTTGGGAGGGACCCATCAGGGTGATAAGGAAGGTCAGTGATGTTAATTACATGGTAGAACTGCCAAGCAGGAGCACAAACTGTTCCATGTTAACATGATGAAGCCTTACCATGATAGAGAGGCCCTTGTGCTGAGTATTTGCGGTGGATGGCAGGAAGAGTCTGAGGGGGATCTGATGACTGATCTCCTCAGTGAGGTAGCAATGTCTCAGCAGCTATCCCCTACCCAGTTTTGAGAAATATGTGCAGTGTTACAGGAGTTTTGGGACATGTTCACTGGGAAACTAGGATGCACCCACCTGGTACAGCACCATGTGGATACAGGGCCCCAAAGATGTATAAAGCAGGCCCCTTACAGGGTGCCTGAGTGAGTCAGACTGACTCTGAGGGAGGAGATGCAGGAGATGTTGGAACTGAGAGTAATCTAGAAGTTCAGCAGTCCCTGGGCCTCCCCACTGGTGCTGCTACCAAAAAAGGATGGCAGCACCAGGTTGTGTGTGGACTACAGGAAACTACATAGTCAGATGCTAACCCCATGTCTAGGACAGATGAAGCCCTAGAGTAGCTGAGAGGGGCTAAGTATCTGACCACTACTGTTCTTACCAAGGGCTACTGGCAGGTGCCTTTGACTCCCAATGCTAGAGAGAGGTCATCCTTTGCGACTCTTTTTGGCTCTTATGAGTTCATGAAGATCCCTTTTGGGTTAAAAAAATGCCCCAGTGACTTTCCAGAGGATAATAGATCATATCCTAGTGGGAGCAGCAGATTATGCCCTTGCTTACCTGTATAATATTGCCATATAAAGCCATTCCAGGCAAGACCACCTTCAGCATGTTAGGGAAGTGCTGGGCAGACTGCAGAGAGCAGGGTTGACGATTAAGCCCAGTAAGTGTCAGTTGGGTATGGCACAGGTCTCCTACCTGAGACATAGAGTGAAGGGTGGTAAGATCAGTCCAGAACCTGCCAACATGGAAGCCATTCAGACATGGCCTGCCACTGTTACCAAAATGCAGGTGAGGGCATTCCTAGGGATAGTGGGGTGCTATAGACAGTTTGTCCCCAATTATAGTACCATAGCTGCTCCCTTCACAGACCTGACAAGGAAAAACAGGCCAGATAAGGTTGTGTGGACTCCAATATGTGAGCAGGCATTCCAAAAGCTTAAAGGAGCTTTGGGAGGACCCTCCTGGATTATCCAGTCCAGATTAGAACAAATAATTTGTTGTGTAGGTGTATGCTTCAAGCCATGGAGTGAAGGCTTTACTTGGTCAAGTTTCCTCAGAGGGAGAAGGGCACCCAGTGGTATATCTCAGCCGTGGACTCCAACCCAGGGAGGAATGTTATGCAGCCATAGAAAAGGAATGTCTAGCCATAGTATGGGCACTGCAGAAATTTCAGCTTTGGAAGCAAATTCACTGCAGTTACAGACCTCAATCCTTTAACGTGGCTACATAGTCAGCCAGCAAAATTCCAAGTTATTAAGGAGGTGCTTAGGATTGCAGACATATATGATATGACAGTATAACACAGTAGTGGGGGTCAGCAATGCCAGTGAAGATGGGCTGTCAAGACAGGGAATGGGGTAATGTGTTCCCAGATAGGCTTATTTCTCCCAAGCCATGTTTTTCAAGGGTCACTTGAAAAACTAGCTTGAGTCTTCAAGGGGGGAGGGAAGAAATGTGATGATATGGGCAACTGCCAGCATAGCCAGCTGGAGTTTTGTAAAGAATGATATATCCTTTGAATATTAAACTGATTTACACACTATGTTTGTGTTACAAATGTATTAGAACTGTATGTCATTTGTAAATCAAACTGATTTTGTACAGATTCTAGTGCTGAAAATGTATTTCTGAGCATTGCTTGTGTTGAAATGTATCAACAGTGCACCCTGCTGAAATGAAGAGAAATGTACATGTATTACTGTAACAGAATAAAATGCATATGTTTTAATAAAGGATATACTGGCACAGCAGAGATTAACTTTAAGAAAAATAAGGGAAATGTAAATGAGCTGTTAAATCATTAAAAGGCACTCCGCAGTGCTGAATAAGAGTGGAACCAGTGGGTCTGGGGAAGAGCTGTTGTCCATTAACTCAGTGAAAAGAAGGGAGGCCCCAGGCACTGCCATAAACATTTGGATGTGTATTGTAGCCATCTATGCTACATTCCTGTCTCAGCTTTAAAGGGGAATTCTGTGAGAACCTAGAGTCAGGTGACCAGATGAAGTCATTCTGCCAGCCCTCTTGGAAATTATATTTTAGATATTACAAGGAGAAGTCTCAGACTATTGAGTATTCTGTTTGGAAAGCCTGACTAGAAAGACCCTCATCCACAGCATCCTGGCTTGCGGTAGTAAGTAACTTAACTAGGGAACAGTAATTCTCTTAGATTCAGTCAGGAATATAGTAAAGTTTAGTTTAGATATTGTGTTTCTTTATTTGTGTGAGTCTGTCCATCAATGTTCTACTCAATATTTCCTGTGATCTGAACTCTGTGATTCACTGTGAATCTATATTCAGTATACACCACCTTAACTATTTCACACCTCAAGATGAACAGATAGGTCTATATTCTGTTACTGTAGAAATGCATACAATATAATAAAATAGATTGTTATGGTTTAGACCACAATAACCTTTAAGAAGTTGTTGGTTTACACATGACCCCCTCCAGTAATGATTGAGGTCATTATATATATATATATATATATATATATATATATATATATATATGCATATATATATTTAGACTAATGAAACTATTACTGTAAGATTTCTCTGTTTTCACTAATTGTGACTGCTGTGTATGAATATACTATTACTAATTAAGACTCGCTGCATTTTGTATCTAAATATACTTTGTAAACTTTGTAGTTTTTTGTTACATGTTATTTCAGATGTGTGGAGCTTTTCTTCCCGGGCCTCCACTGAAAATGGATCTGTGTCCAGTGGACTATCCCGGTTAACAAATGTAAAATAAATAATAAATACATTTTCATGCACATTTATGTATTGTTAAATATATTTTAAACTGTTATTGTGTCTGGTCCTTATAGAACATATCTAACCTTTGAGAGTACTTATTTTTATTTGGTGACACTACATGGGCCACTCCAGAAGGCCTAGCCATCTTGGTGACCTACTACCATTTGTATTAGTATTAATATTACACAGTATAATTAGATACCCTTTTAAGAACCTTATAGTACTGACTGGTGACAGTGAATCTACCTTATAGTCTGGGCAAAATTGGTAGTGCGTGTAATCTGTGCCAGGCTTTCCCAGGTGTATATGTGTGAAAATGAAATCTTAGAGTGTGTATATCAGCTACTTGGGGCAGTGACATCAAGCAGTGGGTTTACAGAGAGGGTGCTGGAGGTCTTGGCTTGGACACACAGCTGAGGACATAACCCTACAGCTGTACCAGTGGGGAGTCTTAATTGGGGACCTGGAGTGAGACAGATATAAAGATGTCCAGACCCCAGGTTGAATGTGTTCCCTGTGTGCTCTTAAAAGAAAGTTTACTTGAAGCAGAGAGATCTGCATTCTTAAATACAGAGTGTCTCCATTTGCATTTCAAGTGCATGTCCCTCTCTAGTGTCAGTGGTGAGGATTCAGGCTCCTTGATTACTGACCCAGTGTGGGGATGACACATATTGGTGACCATCACATAATGGCAGCAGTGGTGGGCATCACAAGATCCATCATTAATATTTTCATAGCCCATGCTGACTGTCTAAACCAGAACTGGGTTTGTCAGGTTTTCAAAAAAAATAATGACCTCCTTTCCTTTTCTGTATGACACAAAACTGTTTTAACCATCAGTACTGGTAAACCTGAAGCCATATTATCTCTTTTGATGCCACTGTTGTTTTGAGGTTCTTAATATGTTTTTACTCTCCTTTGGTCTCTACCTCTAAAGGGACCTTTGACTCTAATAGTGCATACCTCCTGATTCAACACTTTCTATAATTCTGTAGTGCAGTGTCCCTCATACAAACCTTCAGTGTCCCTCATACAAACCTTCAGTGTCCCTCATACAAACCTTCAGTGTCCCTCATACAAACCTTCAGTGTCCCTCATACAAACCTTCCTTGCTTCCTGCATTTATAAGCGTTCCCTTTTGTGCCAACCCTACCATACTTTCCATTACCTACCTGTTCTGTGCTCACTTCACATTTCACTTTTGTTCTGTTCTTCTGTCTTTCTTCCTTAGTTATTTGTTTAACCCCTTCCTCTGCACTCATCCTGCCACCATGTTCATTTCCTTCCTGTTTATTTTTTCATTATTTTCTGGTCAATATCTTTGTGTCTTTCCATTTTTCATTCTGTAGTTTCCTCTTCTAATCTTAAATTTCTATCCATCAGTGAATTTTCAGTCATGTCATCTTCATAAAATCAGTGGTCATATCTGAGATTTTCATACTTTTTCCTAAAATAATTTGTTGTCTTTGTTATTATAGTTGTTGTATCCTTACTGCGTAATAGAAACAACTTCTGATAGTGTACCATTGTAGTCATGTGTTTCCACAACTTTCTTTCTTTCTTTACCTTATTAATCATTTTTATCAGATTTTCTGCTCTGTTTGTGTTTCTGAGCACTCCATACCTCTCAACCTCTTAGTCCAAGAAATGAGGACAAAGACAAAAATAAGGTGCGGGAGGGAAAGTCTAAAAATAGGGATATATTTTAATTATTGTTGTAAACTTAGAAAGCTGCTCCAATAAGAGGTTTTGTGTTAGCGTGCATTTTCTGAAGGATATTGAGTCTGAAACTCAAATGTCTGTCATTATTTAATGACTTCCGTTTTTACTGATTTGCTAGAAAACTACACATTTTATGAGTAGGCCAGAATGCTGATCAGCATCTTCTCTCAGTTTATAAACCCAAAAGGAATATTGGCAAACTACTTTACAGACACTCTGTCTCACTAATTTGGAACAAACTCCCTCTCCATATTTGAGCTGACCTACTGTATAACCTGCTGCATCTCCTAACTTTCTTTCTCTGTAAGTAACTTCTGCTTAAACTAACCTCCTAAACCCTCAGCTCTACTACTATAGCCCCCTCCTTTCCCTCCCCTCCCATTCTTCACACTATTTATCTTTTTCCCCCCACTTCCTATCGGTGTCTATATATTGCCCTTCTTTTGAACAATAATTATCTTTGTTTTTACTCTCATATATAGTACATTTTAGACCACTGCTATCAGTGCAACCCTTAATGTTCATAATTTTTTTCCGTTTATTATTCTATTTATAGTTAATTTCATACTTGCACTGTTATTTTTAATAGTTTTTGTCTTGCATGTTTATCTTTGCTTGTGTTTGCTGGGGCTCTTTCCTCTTGGGTATCCACTGAAAATGGACTGTTTACTATCAATGCAATGCAAACAGATAATGACCTTTTCTTTTTACAAATATTTTGTACTGTGATTGTTATTTAATATTTGTATATTGTCACTTTATCTTTACTTATGTCTGTTGGGGCTTTTCCCCTCGGGTCTCCACTGAAAATGGGTTTGTTTGCAAACTCAGTTGGACTAACCCGGTTAACAAATGTGAAATAAATAAAATAAATGTATTTATTTATTTATTTACTTACTTACTCATTCATTCATTCTTTTTATCAGGTAGGTAGTTGATCTACTGTATGTATTCAGTTACAAGGGGAAGGACAAATACGTCAGATAAATACGTAAACTAAATTGTCACCAGTCAGGTAGTTTGCTTTTAGGATAAGCAGGGAAACCACAGTGCCCAGAAAAGATCCACATAGATTCAGGAAGAACATACAAGCTTTACAAAGGTAGTGACCAGAGATAAGAGAATAACCTCAGACCCTGGAACACTACAGACAGAGATCTTTCAGTTGCCAGTATATAGTCAGTGCTTTATAGATTCATAGGTAGGTACTAGGCTATCTGCCCGAAGGCATTTATAAGCCTAGCCAGAATGTGTTGGCTTTCACCGCCCACTTAGATTATTTCCCTGTGCCTCTGTCCAGCAGAGCCACTGAAGTGATCCCCAGGGTAAACTCTGTTTCCCATCCACCCGTCAAGGTTACTCTTGAAGAGTGCTAGTGAGGAGCTCTACCTAATGTAGATTGGAATTTTGTTCCAAAGCATGGAAGTCTCTGGGACAGGAATCTATCCCTCCAGCACGTCCTATTTATTGTTGTGGTGAGGTTTAGATTCCTAGAGCGTGTGGCTCAAGGGGATAAGGTTTTCTTTAGGTGGAGCATGTCCATCAATTCTGGGTTGAACATGGCCTTGTATGTCAGGCAGCGATCACCTCTGAGCAGGCGGTATACAACCGAGTAAAGCTGGAGTTTCTTCAGTTGAGCTGCATAGGGCATCTGTTTGAGGCTAGTGATCCTCTTGGTGAGGTACTTCTATGGTCTTTCCAGCTGTTGCAGGTGTCTTGTAAGGTACATCCCAACTGGGGCGTTGTACTCTTTGATGGATCTGATGAGTGATGAGTAGAGGGGCACAATGACCTCTTTTGATCTGGATGCAAATCCTTTTGTGATTAGGTGGGCCACATAGAAGGATTTTCTAACCACTTTGGCAATGTGATTATCAAAGGAGAGATTACTATCTACTCGGGTCCCCAGATCCCTTATTACATTTTCCATATTTAGGGGACTACCACCTATGTGGTAGTTTGTAGGTACATTGTTATTTCCAAAGGGAATAACTATGCACTTTTTAGCATTTAGCTTGAGGCCATGATTTTCACACCAGGTGTCCGTCTCAGTGAGACCCGTTTGGAGGATGTCTGTGTCAGCTGGTGAGTCAGTTATAGCCCCTAGTTTGCAGTCATCTGCGAACTTGGTCAGCCATAGTCCTCCAGTGCTTGTCTGTACCTCTGAGAAGTATATGCCGAACAGGAGGGGTCCTAGGACTGAGCCCTGGGGAATGCCACTTTTAACTGGTTTGCAGTCAGACCTAGCTCCTGCAACTCTCATCATGTGGGTTTTGTCCGTGAACCAATTGGCAACCCATCTTGTGACATAGGGGTTTATGTTCAGGCAGGTGAGCTTGTCTATAATACCAGCATGCGGAATGGTGTTGAAGGCCTTTGCTAGACTGTGTTGACCACCTTTCCCTCGTCTGTAGCCTTGGTAACTGTCTCAAAGAAGTCCACCACGTTTAGGAGGCAAGATCTGCCCTTAACAAAGCTGAACTGGGTAGGGTCCAGTGTTTGGAGGTTCCCAATGTCTTTGTTAATGAGTTCCATGATGATGCACTCCATAGCCTTGCAGACCAAGCTAGTCAGGCTTATAGGGCGATAGTTCCTGGGGTCTGTTGTGACTCCACCTTTGTGGCGAAGAATAACCGTTGCTGTCCACCACTGTATGGATATGTAGCCTGTGGAGAGGCTGAGTTTGAAAAGTGTGTTTAGGTGAGGGGTTAGTTCATCTTTGAGCTCATGTAGGATGCAGCCTGGTCCCATTGATGCTGTGTTTGTGGCTTTGGGGAGGGCTATTTTAACCGGAGTGTCTGTGATTTCAGGAGCTCTACATTCTTCTGGTATGGTTATGGGCCCTTTTGGGGGTGAAGTTTGCACTGAACCTGTCTGCCAGGATGTTGGCAATATCTGTTGGTTCAGTGTATTTTGTGCCATTCTGCACTAACTCTGAGCAGATCTGAGCATTGCCACTTACATTCTTGACATAGCTAAAGAATGCCTTGTGGTTATCTTTGGAGTCCTTGGCAAGTTTTCTTTCAAAGCTCGCCTTGGCTGATTTTATGAGGGATCGTAGTTTCTTGCTGATACTGATCAGGGATGTCTTCCCTTCTTGGGATTTTACTCTTTTCTGTACTAGTTTCCTCCTCCTATTGTATAGCTTGTTTATGGCAGGGGTCCACCAGACTGGTTTCCTTTTCTTGGAGGAGTGAGTCTTGGTTTTGCTTGAGATAGCACGATCCATGCATTCTTGTAGGTGCTCGTAGAATGCATTAGTAAAGGATTTTGCAGCTTGGACAGCTAACTTTAATTAGTATTTTTAATCTAACATTAACGTAATGGAAGATAGAGTAGTTTTGCAATGTTCACATAACACCATATTATAACCAGCTACTTATGTAGTCTGCTGTATTTAGATAGCATCTTTCAGCTTCACCCTTCTTGTTGCCCCCAGCAGGTGTTCAGCAACCTTCTGTATCAGACTAATATTTTTACTTCCACCACTCTTCTGGTAGCCATTTATAGCATATACAACCTTTTCCTTTAAGGATACTAGCATAGACCTAAACTGAAGCTAGTTCCTATTATCCATATTTGGGGATATTTTCTGCTTCCTCATTTATGCCGAACTCTTTTCACACTCTGTTTGTGATTTTGTGTCCTTGTATCATGTCTATCTGTCTCACCTGTTTTACACTGAACAAAGTCCAGTGCCACTCTGCAGAATTTGCAAACTAATGGAGAATTTCTTGAAAAACTACGGCAGATATTACTTTTCTGCACAGAACACCATATAGTTTTCCACCCATTATTTGAGAGTAATTTCCATTTTCCAAACATTCTTTGTCAGATTTACAGATGATATCATTGACAAAGCAATAACGGAATATGCCTAAGGAATCCAGATGATTGGAAGTTGTGGTTCCTTCTATTTACCAAGGATTAAGGCTATACTATCAATGGAGGAACTGGCATCCAATGCTAAATTACTGTGGATGTTCTTCATCTCACATTGCTGCAGTCCTTACTTATGGGTAGTCCGCTGTCCTCGGTCGGCCCGAATACCAAAGTATTAGGCTGATGTCGGTCATGGGCGCTCAGATCTGACATCAGAGCGTCAGGGTATAAAAGCGCATGACCGACGTCATATCCTCAGTCTTTTTTGCCGCATGGTCCAATGCAGAAGCAGCGTTGCAAGTGCCGTTCGGCTTTCTGCAATTTTCGAATTCTGAGTTTCAGACCGAAACCAAGTTGGGCTAAGTACCCCGCTGGGGAATATTTTTGTTTTTTCTTGCCTCAGTTAATTCCGGATGTCAGAAAAAGTGAATAATTGTATTTCTTGTGGGAAACAGATACCGCATAGGGATTATCACTCTCTTTGCATTCCTTGTTTGGGACCGGACCACGACGTAGTCGGGTGTCGGTTTTGTGCTAGGTTTAATAAGCGCACTATAAAAGAAGGTTAGATTGTGCTAGGTTAGTTTTTGGTAAGCGGTGTAATTATAATATGCCGTCGGATCCTCCGACGCCCGCTTCCACGAAGAAGCGCAAAGACAAATCCTTGAAACCTAGACAGGTTGATTCGTCCGTTTCGGACGCCGGTCCTGCAGAAGCTACAGTAGAGCAGGTGGATCCGGCTGAAGTTTCTGTTGAGTCTCAGGGGGAAACTTTGATTTTGCAGGATGTGGCTTCCCAGGAGTCAGGTCAGGCTGAAGGGGCCTCTCAAGTTACTGTTCTCCCTTCTATGCCTAAGGTGGTTAGGCCTTCTGCTTCTATTTCTAAGGCTTCTTCTAAGGGCAGGTCTGTTTTGCCTTCCTCTGGTGTCCCTCCAGGTACTTCAGGGTCTGTGCCTAAAAAGCACATGCTTAAAATGGCAGAAGATTTGATTACTTTAATTAGAGGTTCTATGCCCTCCTGATAAGAGGCCCAGGGTGGAGCCAGAGTTGGAAAGTTTGGATCAGGCCTCAGATGACTCAGAGTCTTCTGCTGAAGATATTCTAGATTTTCCTCCTTATTCGGATTCTGATGCAGAGGATTCCACTCCTTCTGCTTCTCCTCCAGAGGATTTTTCATTTTCAGAAACTCTGCATTCCATGAGGGAGCATTTTAAGTGGGAAGGACAGGATTTCTCTGATTCACGGAAGAGGCTTAGGGAATTCTTGTTTTTACCACAGCATAGACCCTTGGCTATACCTCCTGTTTTGGATGTTGTTCAAGATGTTTTCTCGGAGGCTTCCCTTAATCCAGATTCTTTGCCTCCTGCCAGTTAAACCGGACAGATATTACAGGGTGCCTGAGGCTCATAAATATCTGTATAAGAGTCCTAGGGCGGACCCAGAAACTATTAGTCAGGGGCCTAAGGGTGTTAGAGCCTCTGTTGTAAAGAATCTGGTTCCTCTAGATAAGGAAGCTAGAGCTTTGGATAGATGGGGTAAGAAGGTGTATACCTCTTCTCCTTTAGCAATGAGGGCTTTAAATTGCCAGTTTCATATGTTGAAGTATCAGAATTTCCTCCTTTCTCAGCTAAAATCTAAAGTGGATGCTTTGGCAGAGGGCATAGAGTGTAAAGAATTGCAGGATTTAGTACATGTTTCTGAACAGGTGGGTAAGCATTCTTTGCAATGTGGTTTTGATGCTGTACAGGCCTCTTCTAGGGTGGCTGCCACTGGTTCAGTTCTTCGTAGGCACGCCTGGCTTAAGGATCAGAATTTGTCCGAGCATGTTAAAACTAGAATTCTGGCTGCCCCTTTACAATCTGAAGTTTTGTTTGGTCCCCCCGTGGAGTCGGTTTTGAAGAAAATGGAAGACAAGGCTAAGTCTATGCAGACTGTTAAAGATTTTTTGCAGGTGCAACCTCCAAAGTTTAGTAGAAATTGGCCTACTAAGGGGTGGACCTACCCTTCTTCTGATTCTCAATCTAGGGGTAGATCTAGACGTGGCAGGGGCAGAGCTCACAGTACATTCAGGCCTAGAACTTGGAGTTCGCCTGCACAATCTGCAGGTGAGGGCAGGGGCCAGTCCTTTTGTAAACAGGCCCAATGACCTGCATTTTCAGCTGCCAGATTCTTCTTGCCTGGCAGCTCCTTTGGGAGGAAAGTTAGCACTCTTCAAGCAAAACTGGCTTTTAGTCACCCGGGACAAATGGGTATTGGACATTATAAACCGAGGCTACAAGTTTTATTTCCATACATTGCCGCCTTTCAAAGGCATGCCAGACATTCCTCCTCGGCAAAGGATAGAGGCTCACAAGCAGATTTCTTTGCTTCTTCAAATAGGAGCTATACAGCCAGTTCCTCTGTCAGAAGTGGGACTAGGATTTTATTCTCGCCTGTTTCTAGTACCAAAGAAAGGGAACACGTGGAGACCAATTTTGGGTTTATCTATCCTTAACACTTATCTGGACATTCCAAAGTTCAAAATGCTGACGTTACAACAGTTTTTACCTCTGTTGGGAAAAGATCACTGGATGGTAACTCTGGATCTCAAAGAGGCTTATCTTCATGTTCCTATCAGGCCCAGTTGCAGGAGGTACCTGCGTTTTCGGGCTGGAAATTTACATTATCAGTTCTCTGCATTGCCCTTTGGCTTATCTACTGCGCCCAGAGTGTTCACAAAGGTTCTGGCTCCAGTGATTGCCTTTTTCAGGTTAAGAGGAATACAGATTTATCCTTATTTGGACGATTGCCTGATTATTGCACAACACAAAGACGAACTTCTTCATTATCTACAGTATGTGATGGTAGTGTTAAGATGCCTAGGGTATTCTGTGAACGAAACAAAGTCCAGTCTAGTACCCTCTCAGGACATGTGCTTTCTGGGTGTGAGACTGAATACAGCTTCCCAGATGGCCTTTTGACCCCGGACAAACAAAGAAGCCTTTCTCTTTATTTCCATCAAATATCTCTACAGTCCAGGCTGACTGCAAGGACAGTCCTTCAAGCCTTGGGGTTCATGGCATCTTGTATTCTGGTGCTTCCCAATGCCAAACTGCATATGAGGAAGCTTCAATGGTATCTCAAACTGTATGGACACAACACTGCCAAGATCTAGACACTGTCATTCCGATAATACCTTGCATTCAGAAGGAATTTTTGTGGTGGGCTCAGGAATGTCACCTAAACAAGGGACTCTCTGTGACCCGACCAGAGGCGAGTCAGATTCTAACGACAGATGCCTCGGACAAGGCTTGGGGAGCACACCTCAATGGAAAATGGGTGCAAGACACGTGGCCTGTCAGACTTCAACATTTGCATATCAACTTGAAGGAGATGTTAGCAGTTCAATTTGCATTGATGGCTTTCAGGGATTTACTTCACCCTGGACAGGTGTTGATTCAAACAGACAACACTACTGTCATGTGGTACATCAACAAGCAAGGGGGAACCCATTCGTACCCTCTTTGCAGGCAAGCGATGATTTTGTGGGAGACTGCTCTCAGTTTACACCTCAATCTTCAGGCAAGGTTTCTACCAGGAGCACAGAACTCCTTAGCAGATGTGTTGAGCAGACAAATTGTGGATCCTCACGAGTGGAAACTGGATCCTCATGTGTTTCAAACATTGACAGTGTTATGGGGGACTCCAGACATAGATCTGTTCGCTTCTCCACTAAATTACCAGTTGCCAAAGTTTTGCACAAAAATGTTTCATCCCACAGCTTGGAAGGTGGATGCTCTATCATTCAGTTGGAGCAATCTTCATGTCTATGCCTTTCCACCTCTGCCTCTCATTTCCAAGGTACTCCTGAAGGCCAGAATAGACAAGCCATCCATGATTCTGATAGCGCCGGATTGGCCTCGACAGCACTGGTACCCACTACTGAGGAGTTTAGTGCGGAGCCTCCATGGCCTCTGCTTTTGATTTCGTGATCTTTTGTCTCAGGAGGGCAATCACTTCCTCAATGTCAAGATTCAGTCTCTGCATCTCACAGCCTGGCATATTCTGTTTTAGACCCTGGAGGGTCTCAGCTTCCACAACAAGTTTTGAATGTTATTTTGGAGGCCAGAAGGCCTAGTACAAGGAAAGTTTACGCAGATAAATGGAGGAGATTTTTTCTTTGGAGCAAAGCAAAGGACTTTGATGTTTCCAAGCCTGATTTAAGTGTTTCTCTTCAATATCTTACTGAGTTATTGGACAAGGGTTTGTCTTTCTCCTCGATAAAGGTTCATGCTGCAGCCATTTCTGCTCACTATGACTGTGACCCTCCTTTATTTTCCCATCCTTTGTTTAAGCAATTTCTTAGAGGGGCAAAGAACATAAGACCCCCACGTAGAGCTCCTACTCCTGCTTGGGATCTCAATTTTGTGTTGGAAAAACTTACTCTACAACCTTTTGAGCCTGCAGCTACTGCCGAGTTAAAGTATTTATCATGGAAGACTGCTTTTTTGTTGGCCATTACCTCTGCATGAAGGGTTTCTGAATTACAGCCCCTTATGGCAGTGGAACCTTTCCTGATTTTTCATAAGGATAGGGTATCTTTGCGTACTAATCCTTCCTTTATGCCTAAAGTGGTTTCTAGTGTGGCCTTGAACCAAACTATTCATTTGCCTACTTTTATGCAAACCCCAAAATAAAGGGGAGAAGATTTTGCATACTTTGGATATTCACAGACAGTTACGTTATTATTTGAGCAGAACCAAGGGGTTCAGGCAGTCTCAGCAGTTGTTTGTTTCTTTTGCTTTGGGTTCTCAGGGGAAACCTGTTTCAAAACAAACTATTTCTAAATGGATTGGGTTTTGTATTTCTTTCTGTTATTCCCATCATGGTAAGGAGGTTCCGGCTGGAATCAGACCTCATTCCACTAGAGCTACTGCCACTTCTACTGCCTTTCTAAGGGGTAGCTACGAAGATATTTTGGAAGCTGCCACTTGGAGTTCAGTACATACTTTTTCCAAGCATTACCACCTTCCTCTTTATTCTAAGTCTAGGGCTGGATTTGCCTCTGCAATATTACAGGGCTTTTTAGCAGCCCCTAATGCTTTATGATTTGGCCATCCTCCCTTTACCTCTGCTTTGGGATTCTACCCATAAGTAAGGACTGCAGCAATGTGAGATGAAGAACATAGTACAGTTTTGTACCTACCATAAATGTAGATGTTCGAAGATCCACATTGCTGCAGTCCAATTTACCCTCCCTCCTTCCCCTCTGTAGTTTGGCATGGTAATATGGTTTGGGTGATGGTTGTTGTTGGGCATGTTTTTGGGAGGTATCCTGTTTTTGGGCTGTGGCCTTTCTTTTTAGGGCCTTCTGACATCTGGGGCAAGAAAAGACTGAGGATATGACGTCGGTCATGCGCTTTTATACCCTGACGCTCTGATGTCAGATCTGAGCGCCCATGACCGACGTCAGCCTAATACTTTGGTATTCGGGCCGACCGAGGACAGCGGACTACCCATAAGTAAGGACTGCAGCAATGTGGATCTTCGAACATCTACATTTATGGTAGGTACAAAACTGTACTTTATTGCATTCGCAGGATAGAAGTATTTAGTTAATTGCAACTTTCTACTGTACAATAATGAACATATAGTGAGCATTACAGATTAATTCCCTGAAATGGTCGATGTTCTACAGACTGCTTCATGATGCTATACAGTTAGCCTACAAGGCATCCTCTGATCTCATGCTAATGGATTCATTGCATGTCTGTAAAACAAATAGAAGCAGAAAATACCTCTTCTAATGACCTAAATCTCTTCTGCAACATAAACAGTATATGCTGGAGGGACAGGTATGTGTTTCAAAGATTGTTCCTTCTCTGAAATAGGCACCCATCCATATGAAGCAAAGCTCATCCCTAATTCTATTCAATCATAACTGTGACGAATGGGTAGGAAATCACAAATTTACTATTGACTCTGTGCCTATGTCCCCAATTGACAGAGTTGCTTTGAATGTTTGCTGTGTACAAGTCTGTATTGTAACTGTAAATTTTTACTTCAGGTATTGACAAGTCAGCAATGTGTTGTTAAATTTGGGGTAAGCTTGGCTAGGCTTAAAATGGCTCCTGGGTCTACAGCCTATGAACCTATTACAATTTATACCTTGCCTTCTTCTTTTTAGACTCCGTGCTTATCAGTCTCCATGTAATATGTATGAACAACGAAGTTGGTGGTCTGATTTCACACTATACTTTGCATGTTTGTTTTTGGCATATCATATTCATAGTGAAGTTTGTTTTTTCCTCTGTTGTACAGTCTTATCACAGTCATAGTTGTATGGTTGTATTTTTACTAATAACTTCATCTATGACTAGAGTACCTTGTTTCAGTGGTATTACATTTTATGAACCACATAGTCATAATCTTTATTAGTAATAACAAAGAAGTGCAAAGAGCTGTTAGCTGTTGTTGATTTATTTTTCCTTTATTTACTTTTTGTTTACCAGTTATGTGAACTAGCCTACTGACCCTTTTTAGTCATGACCTGGGTGCAAAGCAGTACACTCGATAGTATGTCAAAAATATGTACAAGAAACTTAGAACATAAAGAAACAATTCTGCTCATTTTATGTGTGCAGAATATTTACATTATATAGAAAGAGAAAGATACCATGAGTTGCTGTTAAACAAACGTAAATTAAAATGACAGTTCTAGTATCCGTGGCAGGGTAGTTGTTGTCGCCCAGTATTGCAAATTCACTTTGCCTCATTCTCTAGGAATTCGTTCAGACTTCTTCTTAAAAGCAGTTAAGTCTGAGATTCCTTTTTTACTTCTGAAGTTAAGTAGTTCCATACAATAGGCCATATTCTAGCTAATGCTTTATCGACAATAACATTTTCAAATCTTGGCCTGACCCACACAACAGTGTTATCTTTGCTGCTTCTTAATCTGTAGGTCTGGCCCCTAAGTGCTAGTTCATTTATAAGATGGGAGCAGTAGCTTAGTCTAAGAATTGCATATCAGGGTGTCTAGGAGAAAAGTGGCTCTATTTTAAAGTTGGTAGCTATTGGGTCTTAAGTAGGTCACAATGATGTATCCTACTTCTAGCAAGTAATGCAAATATCCAGATTTTATTTTCAGTAAATTTTAGTTTGTGCATTATGGGCAAAATGGACTTCTGATGCTCATTGCATATTCTAATTTGGGAACTAGAACATTTATGGCTGTGGATGTTCTTGCTTTGGGAGAAATTAAGTGGAATATTCCATAGCATAGCTTTAGTGGTGCGACTCCTTTGGTGGAGTCATTCCCAGGAATTCATTAAAGGTTGTACAGCTCTTGCTAGCATGACCCTTCTAGCTCAACGCACCCATTTGAGATTCTGGAACTTGCTATTCATGATGAGGTACAACTTCATTATTGGCTAATTTACATGTATCTTGCATCTCAGTAACTACTGTGACATGCAGATCATGGCTTACCTAAACTTCATGGTAGTAACCCGATGCTTATGCAGGCAGTGAAATCCCTCTTCTAGTCACCATCTCTCTCACACAGACATGCACATACATAAACATGAATACACATGCATACACACATCCCCACACACCACAGTCCTTTACCTGCTCCTATCTTCCCATGGTTTGCCCCATACCATAATTTTTTAGTGCCATTATGGAATGCATGTATTAACCCCTGGTGTCTAATGCATCTCTTCATCCCCATTACACTGTTGGTGCTGTTACTACACTTCAGAGTCACCCCGGTAGTATATGGTTTCCCTGCACGCCTCCTCACACTTATGAATTGTATGCCCTTATGGAACTTATCCCTGGTATCCAGTAGTTTTCCCCACCCCTAATTCCCGTACTGTTATTGGTGGGATTACAGCTTTTTAGAGTGGGTCCACTATTCCCCACCCCATCCCAGTTATAATTGTCTGTGAATCTAGGCACTTTATGGAGTAATCCCTGGTGTCCATTGTATCCCCATCCCTCTGTCTCCAATCCCCATTGTAACTTTGTTGCCTCTATAGCACTTAAAACATTCCTTCCTCATTCCCTGGTCCCAGTACTAATGCTGGTGCCAGTGCAGCACTTAATGCATTCCTCCCTTGTTCCCTGGTCCCAGTACTAATGCTGGTGCCACTGAGGCACTTTGGACATTTCCCCCATGTCTTTTGATGTTTGTGCTGTTATGCCCCTTTTAAAGTAAGCTGTGTATCCACAACCCCTGTTCCTCATAGTAACATCGGTGCTGGCACTGCACTTTAAACTATCATCGCTGGTATCCTGTGGTTCCCCCATTCCCAGATCACTTGTATCACTTATTTGCCATTACGGCGCTTCACTTTATCCCCTGGTGGTCTACTGACTCTCCCCTCCCCCAGTCTTGACAGTAATGCTGGTAGCATTATTGCACTTTAATGGATACTTCCCTGGTATCTAGTGTATTCTCCCATCCCACTGTGTTTGTTTTGATGTCAGGGTCATTATGGCACTTCTAAATATTGGTTCTCACCCACCATGTTCATGTTCAGTGGCTGAACACAACTTTTTGGTTGTGTTCACTACAATGGCATGGTAAGGATGCCATGTTGATCGACATAACCGAGCATTTTCTTGAATCACTCAGTCATGTAGATGCCTTCTAGGAGGCAGTTCTAGAGCACATGGTTAATTAGTATGTCTCTTCCCTGTGTGTATTAAAGCTATTTTTAACCAGTAAATATCAATACATTATTAAAATAGCACTCAGATTATCATATCTTAATGTTTTCCAGGAAGAAAATGCAACAACAGACTAGTAATTAAGACTTGTTCCTCAGTGTGGCATGTCCTATCATAGTATTATTTTATGCAAAAGCACACTAGGTTATATATCAGTTTCTGCAAGGATGATTGTGAGGGCAGTAAATGGTTAATTTTCCTAGCCATCTTATCTACATATAGAGTGATTTTCATTTCTTATTACTGACAATGTGTATGAAGTAATTTATCTGACAGGATTTTTCGTACTAAGTTTGCAATGTAAACACCACTGTCTTGGGGACTTCGTAATATGGCAAACTCCAGGAATTTTTCATCCACTGTAAAATAAATATTATTATGTCCATTCCCATGATCATTGCATTTTAGTCTGTTTGATATTAACAAAAATGACCTTTAAAGGGAAGACATTTTTCTTTCCCCAACTAATAATATTTTGCATTTGTGTATATTGGTATATGGGTTTGTTACCCAGAGATGTTTTTCTTGTATAAATTCATAACCTGTATGAGCCATTCCTTTTACCACTGCAGAAAAAAAGAACAAAAGATCTGAAGTTCTGTTCTTTAATAAAGCAGTGAATCTATGAAACTTTAGTTTGTTTGGTAACTTTGTTGATGATTGCTGCTGTACACAGATGCCTCTTTTGTCTCTTTAAAATGCAGACATATTATCCTTCACTTTTCATTGTGTAAAAGCTTTTTGATGTTGGAAGATTAAATGATGTTTTTTTTTTCTTTTCAGTTTATAGCCAGAGGCAACTTTTTATACATGCTTTGATGAAATATCATCAGCATTTGCAACACTTTTGGCATGCATGAGCACCTGTACAAAAACAAAAGAACATCATTTTAAAACTTTTTGCTTTGCAAACAAATATTGTTTCTTGTATTGGCACAGATAGGTGAATGATGAGTCGGACAAAACACATGCTGTGCTTTGAGAGTGTATTGTGTGCATTATGCAGAAATGTCTCAATATAGGCAACATACTGGTACAGTTTTTTCTTCTGTGGTACTTTTGTATTGCTTTCAGCACTCTGAACGTATTCACTGTGATTATTTATTTAATTCAGCCTTTCCACTGTGCTTTTTTATTTATTTAATTAAATATTTCTAACTGTGGATGGGTACCACACCAGGACAAGCTCATACTAGTCTGCATAACTGTAGCCATGTCACTACCTTAAATTGGTAATCCCCTCAGTTCAAAAGTTTTGTTAAAGCAGAACATACAAATCTGCTGTCAAACTGAAGCAGGCTGCTTGTAGTACTGCATGCATACTTGCAGACAGGTTAATTGTGGTCGGCTGCCAAGTTCTTTGTGCAAGTGTGCATCTTGTGTGTGTGTCTGTATGTATAATCTGTATATATATATATATATATCTATATCTGTATATATATATATATATATATATATATATATATGGGTCCACTACAGAATCTCGAAAGCTCATAATACCGAAGCCCATAATCCTGAGCCCAAAATCCCGAAAATTCAAAATCCCGAAAGCCCAAAATCCTGAAACTCAAAATCCTGAAAACACAAATAATGCTAATATGTCAATATAAAGACACTAATATCTACCAACTGACCCTGACCCTAACCCTAACCCTAAGGTCCATCACTATCGCACACTCACCTGACCCGGCCTAACCCTAACTCACTTAAACCGCCCCAACCCCAATATTTGTCACTATTGCATACATGCCTAACCTCTAACCCTAACTCACTTAAACCAGCCCTAACCCTAACATAAAACCAACTGCACACTTACCTGAACCCAACGCATGACCTAACACCACAGGGCTAACAATAGCAAAGCCACAATGACGTCCGTATGTCCATTTTGTGTTTTCAGGATTTTGAGTTTCAGGATTTTGGGCTTTCGGGATTTTGAATTTTCGGGATTTTGGGCTCAGGATTATGGGCTTCGGTATTATGAGCTTTCGAGATTCTGTAGTGGACCCATATATATATATATATATATATATATATATACATACATACATATCTGTATAGCTTGATAGATATAACTACATATATAGGTATGTATGTGTGTTATTGTGTGTGTGTGTGTGTGTGTGTGTGTGTGTGTGTGTGTGTGTGTATATATATATATATATATATATATATATATATTTGAGAAGTTTGGGTGTGTTGTTTAATTTTACATCTGCTACCAAACTGATAAAAATAGCAGTTGTAGGAACATCCAGTCAATTATTTTAATAAAGTTTATGGTAAAACTGAACTCTGCAGACAAAATACACTTTGGAAGCTGCTATTAATATTGAAAAGAATGTGAATGGCAGAAGAGCATAATCTAGGATATCTGAAATAATTTGTAACTGCTATTCAGTGGTCACATTTTTGCCTACTGTTATTGCATGCCTTCAAGAAGGCTGCAATATTGTTTGAAAAAAAATCACTTCTTTTAAAATTTGTAATTTTAAATTTATCAATGTCAATGTAATTTAAAAGTGTGTAACTGTGTAACCATGTAACTTGTATGGAGATAATCTGACACAATTTTTTCTGTAATTTCTGTTTGTAAAAAATTATAGCTTCTTACAACTCAGTAATGTGATATAAGGGACAGGAAGGCAGTCATGAAGAAGTGAGCAAAACAAATTGAAATACTACATGTTTTTGAAAGATTTTCCTTCCCGTTAGGAAAAATGTTGGCATGTAAAGTTCATGATGCAGTACCTTAAGGCTTTTGCGGTTACCTGGGGTTATTGATTGAGCTTTAGGTAAAAAGGATCTCCTTGGCCTTTATTCCAGTGATGATAAACACTGCGGGAACATACCAGTTTCAGAGAAGAAAGGAACTGATGGTCTGTTTGGTCTAAGATGATCAGCTGTCATGCACACATTATTATCTCTGTGTTGTAGTGATTTGTTTTTCTTTATTATATAATTATATTTTCAAACAGTAAATTCCCTTGAAAATGCGGAGGACTGAGGGATGTGGCTACCACCAAAAATGGAGGAGAAGCATAAATAGGTAACAAAGTACACTGAGTGATGTTGATGACCTGTAAACAATGTTCACTGTTAAATGTAAGCATCAGACACGACAGATCACAGTAACAATTGTAACAATGCAGAAAATTATAACTGTAGCACAACAGAAAAAATGAAGGATGCCAGGCAGACTGAGAATTCACATACGCAAGGAGTGTGACAATAGTTCCCTGCATAAAACCATGTAAAAACCCTACTACACCTCATAAATGTTTTTAGCTTAAATCAATACATTTCCTGCAGTCCAATATATTAAAGCTACTTACATTCCAATCCTGCACTGATTGTTGATAACAATACCCCCACTTTAAGAGCTACAGCAGAAGAAATATATTGTTGAAAATCTGTAAACTTAACAGATGAAATCATGCTATCATTAGAGGCTGGCTAAAGCAGACCGGTTATGGATCAGTTCAAGTAAATATTTTGTCTGAGCTTAGCATAAAGAACAGTAATGCTTCTGCAACGGCACTGTAATAAGAGAAATATATGAAGAGTTAAAAAGAAAGTAGTATGATGACAAAGCAAACAGGAAATATATTTCTTTTTTTTTTTCCCCATGGTACAGGGCTGTGTCATTATAAAGATAATGTGTGATTTGGTGTTGTATAATGTTTCTTTCTTTCCAAGTTCTTCATGTTGAGAAACATTCTAGTTTTACTCACAAAGACAGAATCATCCCAATGATATGTTCTAAATGGAAGTGCAATTATGATAATGAAAGACATTCTGCATTTTCTACTTTTAATAAAATCAAATGTTCCACTACAAAATGTATAATGTAGTGCAGTATTCTCGATGCAAACACGTTAGCACAGTCGTAGGAGTACAGAGTACACGCTGATTATAATAATGGCAACAAGACTGTACGAGAGTTTTTGTATATTTCATTATAGGATAATCTGCAACAGAAACAATATAAATTCTCTGTAGTGGCGGTATGATGTAATATGGTGTGAACTGTTTTGTATTTGAGAAAAAGCTACCAAAGGAATATGACATCTCTGCAGTCTGAATGGCAATATGTCTCAAACATGTTACCGTAAATGTTTCAATGTACTGAGGAGGAATCCCTTAATAACATCAAAGTCTGAAATTAATATACAATTATTTCATTTTATGAAGATAGTATGTCAAGTAAAATGATTTTTTTTTCCTATGTGGATATATAAAGGGGAGATTAACTTGGAAATGCAAAACAGGAACATGTATTAAATATAAAACATAATGAAGGCCTCATATTTTTGGTTTGTTCCTCATAAAATTTGTGGTTTTCTGGTAAATCACTGGGATGATCTGAGGATTGAAGTTACCAAATATTGACATCCATTTGAGTACTTCAGAAAATGTATGTTAACAGGTACCCTGTTACTCTAGTAACTTTCTAAGTTTATAAGAGCAATATTTAAAATATTTCCCTATTTTTGGGCTTTTGCCCCCCCCCCCCTCCAATTTGTCAGGCTTTGTCCTGATTTCTTGCACTAAGAGGTTGGGCGGTATGAACAATACGGATATTTACTTAGTTTATTTTACAGAAGAAATAGTATATTTAACATTGTTAAATGCATTAAAGATTTACTTGGCAGCTACATCAGGAAGAAATTTCATTTTTCTAACCCACCCAAGAGAAAAGTAAATTTTAATAATGTTAATAATGAAGTAGAAGGGTATCTGCCTTCTGTAATAAGTAGTTCACAGTTTACATTACAAAAGGGACACCCTGATGGCTTTATGGAGATACTAGATTATTTCAAAATCTAGTAATTGCCTTTTTTGGTGCTACCAAAAAAAAGTATATACTGTGTAAGGCTGTCCTGTGTTTCCTTATTTACCGTTTCATTGGAAATCACTGATTAGTAATACTAGGTAAACAAAATGATTTCTGAAAACCACCGTGCAGTGTTTTGGGAAATTTCTCCCTTTCTCAATATTTTATGATCAAAGAGTTTATATATATATATATATATGTACAGATGTACAGATGCTTGCTTCCCGTGTGTAAGCAAATTTTGTTCATATGGTTACAGATCTCCTTGGAACCAATGACCACCAATCTTGGGTAAGAAAGAAGAAACAGTAATTTAGCAAGTGAAATATGTTGTGATCTCAACCTTGATTATTATAAATTTGGATATACATCAAATGAGGAGTCAAACATCATATCTTTGAACACATAGTTGATATCCTTCCATGAATAATGCATTTCTAGTTGGGACAAGTATAATATGGAACAGCACGTCCTTAACCTGACATTTCTATATTAATTACTGCTTATACAAGGAGGTTTTTAAAATAGCCATGGAAAAGAAAAGGAAAATAATAAGGGGAAATGAATAAAGGGAAAATAAGAATGATGGTGAGAATAAGAAGGTGTCAGAAGTATGAAAAATGCCAAGAATGCATTTGTCTTAATATATTCTCTGTATGTCCGGTCATTTTAGTGACCCTGATCTGAGATTGAAATTGGTTAGAAGTAATCAGTCCTTTACTGTGGTAAACAAATTCAAACTAAGATAAAGTAAAATAAAGTGCTATACCCATATATGGGAATCTATCAACTACAGTAACCTGAATATTAATTTTCACCTGACCCATAATGCACTTCTTCACAAGACTGTTCTTCTAGCACACTGTCAGTATAGATGGGGGTTTGTTCTTTTAACTTCAAAATATGCAACAGCATGATGCCTTAGTGGGTTTCAGCTTAGAATCCCTGAAACAGAAATCTATTAAGTGCCTGAGGACAAGGCTGCATGCAAAATCTTAAAATAAATGTTTCTTTGAAGGGGAAAGCCCCTTGCATCCCCCAAGTAAGA
>NC_056746.1:1229478945-1229526445 GCF_019279795.1 Protopterus annectens | reverse complement strand
GGGATTTTTTTTTTGTCTCAGTTTAAAGTGCTTCAGTTTTCGAAAAGGTCTGACAGTTTGAAGACTGAACGGCAGTACTGGCATGCATTATTTTAAATTTAACATAACATTTTGAATAGCACATTCTGTATTGATATTGCCAGTAGAAATATAATGTGTGTTTTAGAGGGAATATTTACTTGGATTAACAATGGGCATTTAATTTTGTTCTGAATCCATAGGTTTCAAACGAGGGGAATTCATGAAGGTACCATGATATGTATACATCTGTGACTGTCCTGAATGCTGATGAGGCAGTCAGCAGGAGAGGTGTATGCTAATAAGTCATGTGCTCTCATAGGTGTGTACTAGGCTAATGGCCCTGGAGCCTTTACAAGCCTAGCCCATAGGATTACCCTGGCATCGTGCCACCCGACCTTAGTTCTCAGTGCCTCTGTCGAGTAGAGCCACTGAAGTGATCCCTGGGGTGATTTTTCTATTTGCTATCCACTCATCAAGATTTCTCTTGAAGAGGGCCAGTGAGGTGCTCTGTTTCACATGTATGGAAAGTCTATTACATAGCATGGGCAGTCTCTGGGATATGAACCTGTCCCTCCAGCATGCTCTGTTGATTGTGGTAATGAGGTAGAGGTCTCTGGAGCGTGTGGTGTGGAGGGAATGGGATTTCTTTAGCTGTAGCATTTCTAACAGAACTGGGTCAGATATGGCTTTGTAAGTCAAGCAGAGATCACCTCTTAGTAGGTAATATGAGACATAGAATAGTTGAGTCTGTCCATATAGGACAAGTGTTTAGGGCCTAGGATCCTCTTTGTGAGGTACTTTTGCGGCATCTCCAGTTGTTGCAGGTGTCTAGTGAGGTACATGCCAAATGGGGCATTGTACTCAATGACTGGCCTAATGAGGGAAGAGTAGAGAGAGACGACTTCTTTCTTCCTGGATGCAAAACCCTTAATAATGAGATGTGCCACATAGAAGGACTTTCTGACCACACTGGCAATGTGGTGGTCAAAAGAGAGGTTGCTGTCAACCTGTGTTCCCAGATCTCTTATAATGCCTTCTGTGTTCAGTGGACTACCATTGATGTGGTAATCATCTTCTTCTCAGAACTCCCTCCAGGAAGATACCTACCACATTACAGAAGTGACTACAGCCAAAAGACCATGTTCAAATGCCTACCACAACCATGGTACAGAGATTTGGGGTGGGGGAAAGCACTGGAAAGCACTAGAAGCCAGGGTAAGTCAACAGCTGAATGTCATAACAGTGCAGACATCACTATAGGGATCAGTGTGGGAGCACTATTTACCAGGGCAACAACAGCTGTTCCATAATGGCACTTAAACTTTTATGGTGATTAGGGGTACAGGGACTGTGGTGTGTGCGTGTACTTGTGTGTGTGTGTGTGTGTGTGTGTGTGTGTGTGTGTGTGTGTGTGTGTGTGTGTGTACTTGTGTGTAAGTAGCAGAGTGACTCCGGGGTGGAATGTCATTGCCTACATGACAGTTTTACTACTGCAAAAAGCAGATGAACGACGATCTGCATATCAAAGTAGTAACTGTGAGTCACAGAAATGCAAATTAGCACACAATGAGGTCTTTCCTCATTGTGCTGTCTCTGAATTGCAAAATGTTGCATTGTTGGAGCAGGGCCTTTATAGCATGAGCTGCAGGCCCTTTAATGAATTCCAGGATGTGTCTTTATACATTAAAAAAGGTAGTGTGACAAAAAGTAAATAGCAAAAAGAATGTGTTTCTTATATTTAAACTATAAAGGTGAATACGAAAAGTCTGCAGTACCAGTATGCATTGCAAAATATTTTAGAGATGACATTCAGCAATTTAACCCACAAAAAAAAAAACATTTGAATCAAACAATCCTGCTGGCCAAATGTATTTTTCCCTTTTATTTTATCATCCATTTTTAATTGCTTTGTAAGTAACTTCTTTAAAAGCAGGTTTTTCACATTTTCCAAAAACTGCAAAAAAAAAAAAAAGAAAACTACCTGTATAGTTGCACATTATTTTCTATTCTGTTTTTTTTTTTACTATTGTGTATCCCATAGGTAATACTCCAGCAAACAGAGCCTTTGCCACAAATTACTACCAAACCACAACCATGGTAAAATCTAGCAATCAACTTATTCCATATGGTAGTATGATTTATACAGTTGTGTTTCTTTCTTTAATCACAAATTGTTCACTTAACCACATGTATTTCTCCTAACAATCAACAATCCACTCATGCCAGCACTGTGGTAAAGAGGGAAGAAACTCTAACTAGTGCCCAAGCAACCCATGTCCAATTAGTGGCTTGGGTGTCTGAGGTTAAAGCGATGGGTGTACCCATCCCAGTTTGGCAAAATTCATCTAGGCCTTCCCTGCATGGAAATGTATTCCATAAGGGGGAGTAGCCCTCAGATGTTACAGAAAACTGCAAGGGAGGAGAGATACCAAGGTATAAGTTATAAATGAAAAGACTCCCCAGTGAAATCAGTCAATGGCATGATCACCCATGATGCCCTAGGGTCCCAGCCCAACCTTTGAACAGAGATAGCCCGGTGGTTGTAGGGAAGGCTGGTAGACATGAAAATGGATAAGGTCATAGGGTAGCCAGAAAGGATGAAGTATAAGAGTAACAAAATCCACCCATAAACCAATCACTGTGATATAATTTACTGTATATCTGAAGGCCTTGCCAGATACTCTTTCACTAGGCCTCGACTAGCACAGCTGTCAGTAATACTTTGTTTGGGATGAAAAACAATTTATTTATTTTATTTATTTATTTTATTTTGCATTTGTTGACCAGGATAGTCCGACTGGATTCATGTCCATTTTCAGCGGAGGCCCGGGGAGAAAAGCTGCAAGGTAAACAGATACAATAAAAACAATGAAGACATATTACAGATATGGTATTGATAAATAATACATGAGCAAACATGAATAAACAAGTTCAATAGGTTAGAGTTACCCCTGGTAACAGTCCGGGGAAAATTAAGCAGTAGTTTGATTAATAAATTATTCACATTTGTGATGAAAGTTAGCCAGGCTTGTTGCAGTGGAAAAGCCAGTTTAGTGCCAGATGTTGCTCGTTTTACCAAAACTAGTAGAAAGAGGTGCATGTGATCTGTTGTCAATATCATTATCAACCCCCATTTTCCCCTTTTCTACATGGGATTGTAGACTGGTATCAACTGTCACCATGTCACGTTTCATTGCCATTCTCCTACCTTCTTCAGCAGTCATGCCTGTCTGTTGTAGGTCTCCTCTCATACACTCCATCCATCTCTTTGCTTGATGCCCTCATTTCACTTGCCTACTTCTTGTATTTCTCCCAAATCTTCTTCAGCAGATAGTTTTCTGCTTTCCTGCACATGTGCCTGATACAATAGTAACCTCTTCTCATTGACCTTCTGGAGCTACTTTAACTTCTGCTCTAATGTACTTATTTCTTGTCTCACAATGTGCATCCTACCACCTGTTTCAGGCACTTCATCTCCATCACCTGCAGCTTCCTGAAATGCTTTGTCATCACTGTCCATACTTTTATCCTACACAGCAGTACTGGTCACACCACTGCTATTTCTGCTTATTTGACATTGTTCTGTCATACTCTACTGCTGGCATTCTGTCCCAGTTGGCTGAAGCCCCTCTCATTCTAGCTTTGAAACCTTCATTCAGATGTTCCTTTTCATCTGCCACCCATATATTTGAATATGTTAACTTGTTCCACTATCCCCCCTTCTATCTCAATTCTCAACTTCTTCTTATTTCCCCCATTTGGTGTCATTACAACTGTCTTACCTGTACTTAGCATATCCTGGCATGCCTTCAGTTTTGCATTTCATTCCCCCATCACTTGCTGAAGATCTTGTTCAAACTCTGACTGTAATGCCATATCTTTTGCATGCAGCAGCTTTGTTGATCTATCCCCTTTAACCTGTTTGCTAATATAGTCCATCACTAGTATGAGCAGCTGTGGGTTTAGACTTGATCCCTGGAGCACACCCACCCCCAATGGAAATCCCTCTGAGTCTGAACACTGCACTTGTGTCACTTAGTCCTTGTACACAGCCTGCATTTATTCTACGAGTGTTTCTAGGACCGCGAATCATTGCAGGACTAGCCAAATCTATTCTCTTTGGACCTTGCCATATGCTTTCTCCAAACCTAGGAATGCCCAGTTAGATGTTTTGTTCAGTTCTAGCTTCTTCTAAACTTCCTGTCTCACTGTGTGATGCATCCCAATCTGAATTTGAACTGCTTTTCTCCCATCTTATTTTCTACTAATCTGTGTATTCATTTATGAAATGCCTTCTCTGGCACTTTCATCCATTGTGACAGGAGTTTGATACCACTATACTGCCCCCAGTTGTGAGTTTCCCTTTTGTTCTTGTACACTGGTACTAGAGTGCTTCTTCTCCTGTCATATGGGATACACCTCTCTCAGCATACTGCTACAGATACCCTCAGGTGCCATTTCATCCCTAACTCACCTGCCATTTTTATCACATCTGTCATGACCTCACTAGAGTTTTCTCTGACTTATTTTTCCTTAATGCTGTTCTTACTTCTAGAGTGGGATCTTCTTTCAATATAGAATATGTTTGGGGAAGTACAGCTTCTTGTGGGGTTTTCTTCATGCAGAACCTGCTTCAGCTACTCCTTCCATGGGCCTTTTATGTCCTGTAGATGGGTGAGTAGATTGTTACTGTCTTCCCTTATGAAGAGTGTCTGATGACTTTCTTTATCTTTCTGTCTTTTTCTTGTAACCTGATAACATTTCTTTGTGCAGTCTGCCACATGTTGCCAATGTATCTCTGATGCCTTGTTCTTTGCTATTGGGACTGCTGTCTTAGCTTCTTTGTTAGCCAACCATTGTCCTTTCCTAGCCTGGGCTGTCTTTTCTACCTCCCATGTTTTTGTCCACTTCTTCCTTCCAATGACTTCCTGGACATCTGCATTCCAACACCTTTCCTTGTGTGCTTTATTTCCATACCTGGCTAACACATACTGTTTTGAAGCACTACTATTCTTCTTCAGCTCCACTTGTTTCCTCCTCTTCCTGAGGTTAGCACTACTATTCTTCTTCAGCTCCACTTGTTTCCTCCTCTTCCTGAGGTTTTAGAGCCTTGAGTATGTCCTTGAGCTCTTGTGCTTTCTTTCTATTCATCTTCCAGATTTGCAGTCTAGACTCTGTTTACCTTGGAGCCTTCTATTACCAGTGCTTGAGGCTGATTTTAGCAATCTGTGGATTATGGTGTGGGCTGACTGTTTCAATTGGGATGACTTTTCAGTCACTGATTCTATCCCAATGCCCTTTCCTTACCAGCAGGAACACCACCTGTGTGGCATGTTGGCCACTCTTGTATATGATCTTGTGACTCTCTCTCCTGCTGGAGTATGTAGAATGGATTTCTCCTACTTTATTCCTGTTATCCCATTCATGTAGACCTGATATCATGTCCTGTCTGTCACAGTATTTAAATTTAGGTCCCCCATTATCAATACCAAGTCATGTTGTCCAGTTTTATCAAGTAGATCCTGCAACTGCTACCTGAATGCACTCTTTTCTTTGCTAGCATGACTCTACTGTGGGGTATATTCTGAGATTATGAATACTTACTCTGTCCCTACACATGAGTTGGACTGTCGCCAGTTTTGAAAACATCTCTCACTGCCTTCTGAAGCCTTTCCCTCGCCATAATTCCCACACCGCTTCTAATGTTTCTTCCCCGTGAGTTGTTGACACTGGGATCTGAAGCCAAGTAGCTTTTCTCTGCTGCCCTTCCATCTTGTCTCCTGGATAAAGAGGATGTCCTGCCTCTTTCATATCATCCTGTCATATACATCCAAGCTGCATCTTGTAAGCCAATCTGCGGTGAGTGTAGCAATCCTTAGTTCATTTTTGGAAGGTTGCTTGGTTTTATATCCAGCTTTTGTTCAGGAGCGCTATTTTAGGTAATCCAAGCTGGGTTACTAGACCCCAGCCAGTAGTTTATTCACCCAGGAGTGCTGGGGTTTATGGTTTGCACAAACTGTCCAAAAGAAGTACATATAGCCTTCCCACCATTAGAATAAATCCTTGGCATAGATTGGAGTAGGCCAGGTCCTCAACCCACTTATCACCAGATAATACCCATGCCTATTTTTGGCAACATTAATCAAGGTGTCCAAATTACCTAGAGTCAGTGATTATGCTGTCAGGTAGTTAGCCTTGACACAGTGCACTGTCTGTAATCTGTTTTCTCCTAGCTGGAGGACACCCTTCACAAACACAACATGCTGTCTGTGATCTGTGTTATCCGCTGGAGGATACTGTGCACAACAGTTGATGACTGAAGCAGTTGGTCTACACAACTCTTCCTGTTCCACCTTTTACCTTTTACCTCTTCATCAACTCGCACTCTGACGTCTTGGCCTGATTGGCCTATCTTTCTTCCTTGGGACCTGAATCTGTCTCTTGCCTGTGCCTCCTGCTTAAATGCAAACAGGGGATGAAAAAGAAGGTGTCAAGGCAGAAAAGACTGCTTCTAAATCTCCCTGATCACTGATTAAATGCACACACTGAATGTTTTATATATATCTATATATATATATATATATATATCTATATATATATATCTATATGTTTTTTTTACAGAAATAAACCTCTTTATTAAAAAAATAAAACACTGATTCTCAGTCTTTCAACAGTAACATATTTGTCAGTTGCTAAAAACTTGACATCATTTCTCTAGCATACTGGTAATTTTAATCCGTCTTCTTAATGCAGTAGTTTTTCTAGTTTAAGAAAATCATTTCAAATTTGCTAAACCTGTACAAGTAGTTGAAGGTAAATTTTTAAGAACAGCCTATTCAGAAGCATTATTATCAATAACTGTGACTTCTGTTAGCACTTTTTATGTAGGAAATGGTATTTAGTTTCAGTAAATGTGCCCTGTTACTTCTAACCAAGGTAAAGCTAGGCATTTCGAAGCAATGCAGTGTAGACTACAGCCAATAAAAGAAACACTTTCTGCAGAAAAACCTGAACCAGCAGACTGTTTAACCCTTTTGTCTCATTATGTACAGAACTTCTGCAGAATAAAATAAATGTCACTGTTCATGAATTGAATACTCATTGCATCCAAATTAACTATTCAGTCATCCAATCAGCACTGAGGTACAACAAAAACAATCAGGCTCTCATTTAGTGCATAACACTATAAATACAGTAAAAGTAACAGTAAAAGCTTGATCAAAATCAACATAAACATATTGGAGTCAAATTGTGTATTGATACCCCTCGGAAAATAAGTAAATAAAGAGAAGACACAAACAACAATAAAGAAGGAAAACGATTTTTATTAATGTATTAACCATTAAAGACCATGGCTAAGAGCTGTTAAACAAAACTGTCATTTGCTCTGAACACACTTGAAGTTCGGCTGTACCTCCTCTCTGTAGAATTTTTAGCGCTCTCATTTGTCTATCCTAACTTAACTTCTGTCTAAACTGATTTTCTTTCAGTGACTCTTGAATCGGAGAATAGTTCCACGAAGAGCCATTGAGTTTCATAATCTTCTTCCCGTAGAAGTTTTAGATATCTGATTTGTGTGCCATAATCACATTTCTATATAAACTGACTTTATTTCAGTCTGCCTGGAATTTGAGCCACGTTCTTTCGAGTCAGAAGCTGATAACTTAGACTTTATAAAATTAAACAACTCCTAAGCAATTGTGGTGGATAAATTAAATTATCTTATAGTGGAATATGATGAGGGTTCAATAAAGTAATATTAGCTGTCCAAATTACTACTTGTGTTTTATTTGTTTTCTGTGGTTTGAACAATCCTTTCCATTATATAATTTTTTAAGCATGTCTTAGAAGTGAAGTAATATTTAGAAAAAAAGACAGAAAGAAAGAATGAAAGAAATTGAGTACCACTGTCTGACATAACAACATCAGGTATCTCAACCCTTGCAAACACATTTTAATGTAGTGACACCTTTGCATGCAGTAGCACTCACTTGAATATTTTTGAGTACTTCAAATAATAGTCAATGCACACTAAATACTTGGATTAAAAGATGTGTACTAGTTTTGCATGATGGTCTCTCCAGGCAGCTGCTAGTGGTGAAGGCATCCTCTTTTATTTTTTTTTTTCAATACAGGTTGCATACATCATACTGAAATACTGTATTTTCGATCAGAGCTGGCATACCTGGTCAATAGAATATCTGAAGATTTTCCTTACATTTGACTAGTCCTAGGCATGATTCATTAACTTTCCTTAACATTTCTAGCTTCAGCTAGTTATCGCATTCAGTAAGCCATCTTTAAACATGACTAAATGTGCAGTGTCACTCTTCTCTTAATACCCATTAAGGTAGAGTTACCCATCTGCATGGCATTTCCCACATCATATCATGGATGCATTGTAAACTCCTTCAGTAACTTAATTGCAAGATCCTGTTTACAAACATTCTAGAACTCTGGACTCTCAGAGTTTCTGCTTGTGCTAGGTAATTGAGGTACAGTCCAGCGAACTTTCAGCTAATCTTTTAAAGAGTTCTTTTCTTGAAACTACTCTGAAGAGATTCATTAACACTCGAATCTTGAACTTCCTTATTGTAAGTATACTGATGAATCATTTTACATGCATAACAACAAGCAATTAGTTTTCTTTTGGGGTACTTCTTCTTTGAAAATCTAAATATTGTGGATTCACTTTATATCCTTGAAATACTGAAATGTAGAAATTCAGTATTTCGAAGCTATAAAGTCGAAAATTTAAAACCACGAAAACTCAACGGCAAAATTCAAAATCTCGCACACCGGAGATTTTGAATTTCCCGCTTCTACTACACACACACACACACACACACACACACACACACACACACACACACTCACTCTCCTTCTGCACCACACACAAACACAAGCTCTCTACTACATAAAAGCAGAGTGGGCAAGCCCCCCAGCACCACCCATGTGGGGGTCAAGCCCCCCACACTCCCTCCTACTTAAATATTCTCACTCCGAGGTTGTACTTCATACAAACACACACAAAACACCACCACACAAGCTACATTCTCCTCGCACCCACACATCACAGCAACAAAACACACTGACACACCACAGCCCCTACCCAAAACCCTTAACACGCACACACACACACACACACACACACACACACACACTTACCTGAATCCATAATCACAGCGAAACCTCAGAAGTGTGAAATTCGAAACCTCCAGTATTCGAGTTTTGAATTTCATGCTTCTGAGCTTTCGCTCTTCTCAGGATCCCACTTTATGGGCTCGAAATACTGAATTTCAATAGTTCAGTATTTCGAGCTTCTAAAGTGAATCCAAATACTGTAGACCTATTTACTGTAGATTTTCCTCCTTGAAGTCTAACTCTGTTGCTTTAACATTAATATCCAAAGTCAAAGTGGAACGATTTATTCATAATACCAAATTTCGTTAGGAACAACTACACAGTGGACATAGCTGCCCAGCTGCATAACACAATTAGTGCATTGTATTTTAAACTGATGTTCTGTAGGAATGTATCATGCCAAAGGTGCTGGCTCACACTCCAGTACAATGTCTAGTGTGCCCCTTGTTGCCATCAGTGTTCCATAGGGATACAGTGCATAGTGGGAACTTGTACTCATGCTTATACTACACCCAGTACAATGAATATGTCCAGTGGGGCATAATAAGAAAATATGATGTGCTTGGCATGGTACACACTGTTATTAGGAACACACACACGCGCACACACCCACGCACGCATACACACACACCCACGCACGCACATGCACACAACACACACACACACACACACACACACACACACACACACACACACACACACACACACACACACACACACACACACACACGCACACACACACAGGCACACACACACAGGCACACACAATGAACACGCACACACACACGCACACACATTGTCAGAATCTAATTTTTGGAGAAAGCGAGTCCAGTACACTATCAACATAAGAGATTTTATACCTGGTTGCCAAGTTACAATCTTACTATTGTCTATAGTGTATTCTATTCCTCTAACGGCAGTACCTCTTCTACCAGAAGTAATTAGTCTATGATTTGGTAAAGTTTCCCATTAAACAGTCCTTGAAATAATGCGTTGCTGAGAATTATATATGTAAAAATACATAATAAGCAATCTTAATTCTGAAAAAAGATATTCTTACATCACCTAATAATTGTGGCCCACGTTCCAAATGAAAAATGCAATTTGATGAGCATCATTAAAAAAAAAACACTGTATAAATTTAGTTGTAGTGTTCTACACATACTTAACCTTTCTTTAGGTTACCCAAGAAGTCAGCATGAAATACTAACTTTATAAGCAGCTGAAATGACTCGGTGTTGGAAGGCAAGACTATCTCTTAATAGCGGTAATCTAGTGATATATTTCTCCAGTGCATTTTGCAGTCATGTTTCCATCATCTTTTATATTCAGATTAACCAGGTGTTTGTCTAGGTTGTTTAATTATAAAGTAATTTGCATTCATGAGTCATTTAACAGAAAATGAACTAATAATTCTTGCTGGGCAGTTCTTATTACCTTTTTGTTGGCCATGGAGTGTGCAGCTGTCCTAAATGTAGTACAGTAGTTAAGAGTTCCTGTTTTGTTGAATACGTTGTTGTCCTGATTTTGTTCTGTATTGAATTGTCTTATAAGATATAACATTTAGTGCAAACCCATTATGTATCTAATCCTTAGATATGTTTTATATGCATGATACTTTTCCTCCTGAGAAATGTTTCTCTGTTCTCCATTCACCATGTTGTGTCTATCTACCTATCTGTCTATTATCTACATATATATAATCGCATTGTTCAGAAAAAGTTTTAGCCTGTATTTTATTTGTTCCTGTCTTAATGTTACTCTCATTTATTTCTCTTCACTTCACCTTAATCATTCCTTGGATCTGAATAAAAAAGAAAAGTTCAATGGTATTCTGTAATATAGGTGCCCTTACATCAAATAACTCTGTGTGAACATTTCTTTTTATATTATATAGCAATATCAGAGTTTTGATAATTACAGTAAAACAGGTGTAACACTAACAAGTCTAAAGGAAGTATGCTTTTATGTAACTTATATCCTTTTTATGTTGCCTGTAGTGGCAATTAGGACCATGAAGCATACCTCTCAACATCTGAGCAAGAAATCTGGACAAAGCCATAAATAAAAGTGGGACAAAGGCCCAAAAATAGGGACAATTTTTAAATATTGTTCTTACAAGCTTGGAAAGTTCATAGAATAACAGGTTTTGTATTAACATGAATTCTCTAAATGCTATGAGGTCTGAAACTCAAATGTCTGTCATTATTTTCTTTCGTCAATCTTTAATGATTTACCATTAATTTTCCAAAAAAAAAAAAAAACACAATTTTATGAAAAATGGACCAAAAAATATGAGGCAAAAATCTTCCCATTCTGCAAAAATCTGTACAAATGAGAGGTATGTGAACTTCTCTTCATAATTTTGTTGAGTTTTAACCTGGTAGTTCTCAGATTAATTGATATATGTAGTCTTGCAATCTGCATGCCAACACATTTTTTTAACATAATATACAAGAAATGATTTGTCAATGATGCCTGAGTGGGGGATAATGTCAAATGCCTTGGTTAAGTCCAAGTAGGTTGTATGCATACATTTTCCCCTTGTCTAGGGCCTTGGTGACTGTCTCGAAGAAATCCACCAGGTTTAACAGGCATGATCTCCCTTTGACAAATTCAAACTGAGTAGGGTCAAGTGCTTGGAGATTACCTATATCTTTGTTGTTAAGGTTCATGATGATTCACTCCATGGCCTTGCAGATAGGGCTTGTTAGGCTAATAGGTCTATAGTTTCCAGGACTAGTGGAAGCACCACCTTCGTGCAAAGGAATAATAGTGGCTGATTTGCATTCAGCTGGTACAAAGCTGGTGCTTAGACTATGATTTAAAAGAATACCTCATGGTGTTGCTAATTCATGCTGGCACCCACATAGGACATAGCCTGGAATATTATCACATCCCATAGATGCTGTATTTTTGGCCTTAGGGAGGGAATTTATGACCTGCTGTTTAGAGATGCAAGGAAGGGGACAGGTGGTAGGGATGTTATGGAGTATGTGTGTTGGGGACAGGGGAGTGAAGTTTTCACAGAACCTGTCAGCCAACAGGTTAGCTATGTCCACAGACTCAGTATGTGTGGTATCATTACCTACCATTTATTCACAAATCTGGGCCTTTCCTTTTAGGTTACAGATGTAACTGTAGAATGCCTTGTAGTTGTCCTTTGTTGAGGAAGCTAATCTGGACTTGTAGTTTGCTTTGGAGGACTTTGCAAGAAGTCTTATTTACTTGTCTAAGTTGAGGAGGGAGTGTTTCCAGTTTAGGAGGGCTAGCTCTCTCTTAATCTTAGACAGCAGTTTATTCCTCTTACTATAAAACCTATTAATGGCAGTTGTCCACCAGGCAGGTATGGTCTTCCATGAGGAGCTTGTTTTGCTCCTGTCAGGTACAGCTGAGTCAGTGCAGTTATACAGGTGTTTGTATAAAGCATTGGTGTAGTTACCAGTTCCATTTGAGGGAGGAGGTGCAGTGAAGCTATTTATACCATCCAGTAAGAGGTTATAATTTGCTTTGGAGAAGTTTTTTTAGTTTAGTTGCTGCTGGGAGGGGAGGTAGGCATTAAAGTTACTTCAGATGAGACCGATTTGTGGTCACCAAGAAGGACCTCACAGTGGGGATGCTACAGTGGTCCCCCATATTGGTGAGCAGCAGATCTATGATGTTGGCACCCCTTGTGGGGGGTGTCAAGCAGCTGGCCCAGTGCACTGGAGTTAACAAAGTCGAGGAACCTTTGGGCAAGTGAGTTTGTGCACAAGTACTTTACCCAGTCAATGGATGTGTAGTTAGTCACCCAAAACCATGGTGTTCAGATGTATCTTGATAGACTCAAGTAAATCCAGATAGGCAGAATGGGTGTCTTGATTCAGATGTTTGAAACATGGGTGTCAAGAATTTCACCTTTATATAAGTACAAAGCAGAACTTTAGAAATGAATCTTGGTATCCATATCAGGAACACAAAGCAAGAATCATGATTAGAGAGACCTCGACATCGTGCATGGAGTGTTCTCTACAAAGTACTAGTTACAGAAAAATGAAAGTAAATGAGCAAAAAAATGTTTTACAGGTTTAAATGCTATAAAACACTTAGAGCCACACAATGAGCAGGTTGAACAAGAGAAGTGCACCTCCTCCCTCAAATGGAACTGGCAACTAAACCAGTGCTTTATCCAAACCTGTTGCACCTGTTCTAACATCTTTAAAAGCTACAACAAGCCAACCTAAGACAAAAACAAGTCCATGAAATAGCAAGGCCACCCAAAACCAATAACTGCAATAATCCACATTGATTAAGACATAAATCACAGTAACCACTTTTGTCCGGTATTACCAGACTTCATCAGACAATATGTTACAATGTATCTCTAAATCTTTTAACCTACCATATAACTTTTTTCTGTTTAAATGGACCACTTAATTTTTTAATTGTCTGATGAAGTCCGGTAATACCAGACGAAAGTGCTTACTGTGATTTATGTCTTAATGAACTTAGATTAGTGCAGTTGTTGGTTTTGGGTGGCCTTGCTATTTTGTGGATCTTTAAAAGCAGTTAGTCACTATACATACTTAAGTTTCATATAGTGTATTGTCTAATAGCTTTTAAAGCTGCTTTAACTTCACCACTCATCTGTGATGGCTCGCTCTGACCACTGCTATATTTTAACACAATGCTTAGAAGTGCTTAATAAAATCTTGTTATGCTCTTTCTGATATCAAAAATATACCTAACAAACCTATCTTGTTTCTGATTTTGTTATTTAAGCATGGCATTCCATACACTACATATATTTTTGTAATCAGTCTCTTATGTAGACCATTCAGTTAAACAGTAGAATATATGCTTGCAATAGGGGAAACATTAATTTATCTGATATGATAGATATCCTGGAGTAAAAGAAAACATTCATTTTGAAACTATTTTGAATGCAGAGTCAAACTTGTGACAAGTGCAATATCTGTGATGGCACTGCACTGTTGTTGATTGCATTGTTTGACTGATGCGTGATTAAGTTGTCATATTTGTAAACAGAAGTAGCTATGCAATTTACCATTTCAGAAAAACTGGCTGTAACAGCATTATCAAAACAAAGTAAACAAGATCATATATCATGCATAGTATCCGCTTTGTGTGAGTTGCTTGGTTGATCACAAGTTTGTTTGGCTGCTTAAATTCTTCTTACAAGTATATTTTGCAAAATACTTTGCTTGTGGGACAGCTATGAATGATTGTAGCACATTTAATCAACATGTGGTTATTCTAATTGTAAACATTTCAATCCTTAAAAGTCACTAATCAAAACAGCTACACTCTCAATGTAATAAAAGAGAGCAAACATTTGTTTGCAGACCACCCACATCCCCCTGACATGGAGGTAACCATGCATTCCTAAAATACATGTATATTGACTCCAGGACTGCACAAGCTCCATGAAGTTGGACAAAATTAGGAGATTGCATTTTTTCAAGTCTAATCAATATGACCGATCATTGGCGATCTTAGCTTCAATGCTCTGAACATTGATTTAAGTATTTAATGAGAAATAATAGGTCTTCCTCTGCATATATGTGGGTATGCATTGCTCTATCAGCATTTCTTGGCATAACTTTGCAAAAAGTTTTCTATCAATCATACTGAGGACTTATAATAATGGTTGAACTATTTCCACATCACTTGTGTATCTTTTTATCACATCTTAAAAATGCTACTGCCACTTTCATGTCATTTTTCATCTTCGCGAGGAGGGTCGACTTACTATTTTATTTCTGTACTTGCAAATTTCTCTCTCACTTGGAAGAAGCACACGCCATGTTAATGAAGTTAATGAAGATCGCTTGTTTGTGTTTATCACTCATTCAACAGGCTCTCTACGGTGTGCAGTTCAACAGTTTAGCTGGCAGTCTTCAGTACAAGTTCACTTCAAGTTGGATTTTAGCTGTCTTTTCCAGTTTGCAGTGTGACTAAGAATACCATTTACTTCCAAATGCTCTGAATGTCCCTATTTATTAAGGGCCATGCCTCCTCCTCCTCCTTATCCACTTTGCAAATCCAAATAGATTGTATATTCTGGAATGATTTGTTCAAGTTCTTATAATTATCATAATTTGGATCGATAGCATTTAAATCTGAAAGCCTTTGAAGAAAACTGAAAGTTGTGTTGTATACCTCATCATCGACTCAAGTCATCCAGCCTTAGTTTAAATAAATCCATAGTGTCAAGGAGTCTAATCTCCCAAGGAATTATATTCTAGACTCTGGTTATTGTTTGAGTGATACATTTGTTTCAGATATTTGTTTGTTTTTACTAATGTAAAAGTCTGTTATCATACCTATGAGCTCTATAGTTTGGTAAAAGGAATCGAGTTAAAATCAAGTCAGAATCTGCCTATAATAAGTCATCATTATAACCTCTGTAAGCTAGTAGAATTTTTCATCCCAGAATATCTGTAGTAAATGGAAAATGGTTTTAAATTCTTGCATGTGTCAGGATAACTCGGATGCCTCAGGGAAAGTACTTGTTTGGTGAATTTCCTTTGAACATTTTCTGTCTTAAGTAACTGTGTTCTAGCATATATGCAAAATGCACCATTAAATTCAAGAATGTGATGAATATAAATTGCATAAAGTTTTATAAAGAAGTATTAAACTGTGCTCACCCCTTAAGGAAATAAATTTAAGTAAGAATCTTAGATGATGAGGAACCTTTTTCCGTAGATTGTTCACTGACAAAGGAAAATTCAAATGTAATCGAAATCCCAAGCTCTTTATATTTGTGTGCCTCCTGTAATACAGAGCTAGTCAATTTAAATGGATATTTTATGGTAAGATTCCTAAAAATATTTACCTGGTATGTATTTGTAATGCAAGTTTGAGCCTGTTGCTATTCTCAATGCAGAGAACTCTTCCAGAAATATGTTCTTCCAGATTAGTTTTCATGATTGTTCCTTGGCCCTCAATACATTCTGCTTTAATTTTATATTTATTAAAACTAACAATTTATTTATTTTATTATTTATTTTACATTTGTTAATCGGGCTAGTCTGGCTGGATACATGTCCATTTTCAGCAGAGGCCCGAGGAGAAAAGCTCCACTATCAGACTAAGACATTACAGAGTTTGTAGTCACTAAATGAACTAACTATACAAATAAAACTAATATAATAAGGCAAAAACAAATGTATATACATTTTTCTTATACAAAACTAACTAGATGACAATCTAAATTCAGACAGGGGGCTGAGCAGAAAAGTTTCAGTATCATATAAAAAGTAATTAGATGACAACAAGTAGGTATTGGCTGAAAAGATGAAAAAGGTTCATCTAAAGTGTCTAGTAAGCAGGTTAGTAGAATAATAGAATAAAATATAGTTGGAGTATAGGAAAAGACAAAAAAGAAGTAAAGAGACTGTTGACAGAGATACAGTTTCTGTTAGGTACTAATATTATGGACTGAGTAAGGCTATAGCGCAGATAGTAGGAAGAGTAAAGTAAAGGGGGGAAAACAAGAAAAAGACATTAAAACTAACAAGCTGACTTTATAAGCTGTTACCTTTAGGACCCAGGAAAAACCCTTGTGGTGTAGTCCCTGACGTCACCGAGGTTACATTACACCCAAGAGGTTTTTCGCCATTTATTTTACTTTGCACAATGAAGTAGTACAGGCCCTTACTCGTTGCTAGCTTTAGGGTATGTTGATTTGAACTAATGTAAGAACTAGGTCAGCATTGTTTGCTGCATCATATTTTTACTGTGAGCAGAACTACTGCATGAACTAGGATAGCATTTATTTGCTGCATCATATTCTGAACTGTGAATTCAACTAGTGTGAGAATTAAGCTAGCGTTGTTTATTGCATCATATTTTAAACTGTGAGCAGAACTACTGTGTGAACTAGGTTAGCGTTTTTATGCTGCATCTTATTTTGAACTGAAGTAAGTACCAGGTTAGCGTTTTTATGCTGAAACGCATATTAAACAACTGAAACGCTAGGTTAATGTATACCTCCTGAATTGTAATTGTGAACATTAACATACCCTAGTAAGGTTATTTTAATAATTGGAAAACTAGGCTAGTATATGTGCTGCATTGTATATCACATTTAAATTGTGGCAACACCAGCCATTGCAATTTTGAATATTGCTATACTCAAGTGTTTTTGTTTGTAGCGCACGCTCACACTGATGGGCCTGATGCATAGTGGCGTCGTTTAGCATCGCCTCAGACTTCGACAGTGTTTAACTAACAAACTATGGTATTATTGTATTCTTCTGCATATTATGAATACTGTATTCCAACTATTCACAAAATCACTCTAAATACTTGGTTACAGTGTAGTATTGCTCAAGATTATGTTTTCAGTCTGCTATCACATTTGAAATGTAACTAACCTCTGCCTGCTTCTAAACAGTTTTGTAGACTGTCGCTAAAGCTTCTATCTCTCTCCCTTATTTCTCTCTTTAGACCCCCCCCCCCATACTAGAGGCTCACCGTGTGGTTCCTAAGCCCCCGTCGCAGACTTTCTTGGACTCCCAGTGTGAATGCACAGACCAGCCTTCTTCCAATTCCATTGCATTTAGTCCAAAATCTCATAAAGAGACTCAGGGTAAATGACTATTTGTCGAAAGATTTTACTCTTCTAACATATTCTGGAAGAATCACACCAAGTTCTTGTAAGCAAGTAAAACAGCTTTATTTTACATGCATGGAGATCTGCTACATGATAGTAATATGCCAGCAGTCTCGCTACTTGTACTTTAAGTTCTCCTTATATAGACCCTCCTGCACGTACATACACGTAGCACAGAGGACTTTCATTAAAATTGATAGTTTGATTACTTGTTTTTACCAGCCAGTACCACAGTTATTCTTGCACCATTAACTTTATCAGCAGTTTAAGATTAACTCCTGCATTCCTCAGTGATCAACATTTTCCAGAACATTTCAGTTTGCACGCAGTGAACATTTTTCTGCTTAACCCTTTAAATACAGAATACAAAATATGTTGACTTCAGTATTTTTCCACATTTCCCCCCTTACAACATTTTGTATACTGTTTATTTTACACAATCCCAGATAGTTGTATACCTTCTCATAATCAGAGAAATATGCTTTTGTAGCATTGGCAGAGATAACCTTCGATATTATCATTTTGATACATGGTATGCAACAGCAGCCAAGCAGCAAAAATATGATTGCACCAACACATACAGCAATTAAAATGTTCATCAACACAGAACCCCAGTTTCCAAACAGATTTTGGAAAAAGTCAGTCAAGGGGTTTGGACCAGGTTTAGTCAGTTCAGAAACTTGTTGAATTATTTCAAGATGGCTCTGAATTGCGTGCTCGTTATCAGGAATGAACGAGCAGCACTCCTCGTGTATCAGAGCGCAAGTACCTCCTTTCGCCACTAGGGTGAAATCGAGCACCATACGGTTCTGCAACACTACTGTTCTCATCGCCGTTAATTCGTCCGTCACCAATTCTAGCGCTGAAAATGTCGCATTACTCAGAGTCTCTAACAGTTTTGACAGTTTTCTCAGTTCCCAGATGGATTTTACTGTCCCATATGCTGGCAAAATACCAGCCCAAGCAATTACATCATCGCCTAGGTCCATATGTGAGAGTCCTTTGCTGCTGACGTGTCCCAAGTCATGGTGATAAATCCATGACGCATCAATGTTACCAACGGGATTAATAGGTTTATTAAGAGAACGTGCATTTCGTATTTTACCTTGAGGCAACGCATTTGCGTGCCTGATAGCTGGTATCAGATATCCCAAAAACAACTTCCTGACCAGCCATATGGTAACCATTTATATGCTTTCCTACCACAAATAAAATAACAATCATTTGTTTTGATGGTAATATTGGTTGCAAATTCATAACTCCCATTTGGCTTTAGCCCTTAAATAACAGGCCATATACATACAGCATTTTTTCAACAAAACTAATATCATTTACATTGATGTCTTTTTATAGCTCCAAACTTGGTCTCACACTGCCCTTCTAGGGTACAATTATGAACTATTGTCAAATTACATTGGCTCAGCCCCACCTTAACTTTCCCAATCTTTTGAAAACACACTGTTCCATTTTGGCCCCAGAAGAGGCAGCACCACCTTGTCTCTCAGTGGTACTTCTGTGGTTTCAAACAACAAACTATTCCAAGTATCATTTATTCCCAGAGGGGCTGTCCCTAACATTAAGCCACTGTGTACAGTAGGTATTGCAGTACATACCCAACAATTTGAGACATTCATTGAGGATGCATATGCATATTTAATCGCTTGATATGTATTAAAGTTTGGATGCCAGCTGGTGTGTTTGTCTCTTTTTGAATGGCTAGCTTCATTAAAAGACAGAAATGTCCAAAACAGAAATATTACAATCACAATAGTTATAAACAATAAAACATTGCAATAGAACCATTTTCTCTTATTCTCATTATTGTCCTTCATGATTGCTGCTGTCTGTTTGTTCCTCAGGGGAACTCAAGTCTTTATTTAACTTAAAATGTTTTATGATTTTGCAGTGCGTTAGGTGGATCCATGAGGACCTTTCTTTAATCCGAACTGCTGTTGGAGTTGCGATTAGCACCTGGTAGGGGCCCTCCCATTTGGGGAGGCCCAATTCTAGCGTTTTATTATTTTGATCCAGACCCACTCGCCTGGTCTGATTTCCGTGATCTTGTCGTCTCTTGAACCTGAAAAACAATCATTCGTTAAACAGCTGTTAGTATTGGTCAGCATTTTCCTCATGTACTCAGCTATCTCCTCACCCCCCTCACGTTCCGCAGGCAACAAGTTTTGCCACTGCGGGACATAATAAGGTCTCCCATACAACAACTCAAATGGGGTGACTCCTTTTGAGGTGGGAGTTGTGCGCATGGAAAGGAGGGCTAAAGGTAGACAGGTAATCCAAGACTGATGTGTCTCGGCCATGAGTTTTCTCAACTTGCCTTTTAGAATGCCGTTATGGCGTTCCACCAACCCTGCTGACTGTGGGTGGTAGGCACAATGGTGTTTCAATTCAATTTGGAAAACTGTAGACAGTTTCTGTATGATCTGATTGACAAAATGCGTGCCGTTGTCAGAGTAGATGCGTGTAGGAAGTCCAAAGTGCAGGACGATGTGATTGACCAAAATTTTAGCCACTGATTGAGCATCCGGATGTGTCACGGAAAAGCCTCAACCCACTTAGTAAATGCATCTACTATTACTAACACAAACTTCTTTAGTTGTGCGGGGTCAATTCGATGAAGTCCATACATATTGTATGAAAAGGATAGGGGGTTGGAAATGATGCGGAGCAACTCTGACCCCTCCCGTGGTATTTAGCACATACTATGCAGGATAGACAAAAGCGTTTTGCATATGCAATGAAACCCTTGGTCCAAAAGGTAAGGTGGATAATTCTAACCATAGCTGCAGGGCCCAGATGGGAAGGGCCATGCACAACTAGTGCTGCATATCTAAAAAGATTAGTAGGCAAAACATATTTATTATCCGGTCCCACATAGATTCCTTTGTTCTGCCTAACACCATACCTAGTCCAGCATTGTTTTTCCTGTACTGTGCTAAGTTCCTGCATGACTTGTAAGGTTTGCAAATCAAATTTATCTGTTGGTTGTAATTCTGTAGGTGTGGTTTCAAGTGAAAAGGTACTGGACATAGCTGCCTCTTTGGCTGCTTTGTCTGCTAGGGCATTACCAAGTGATACCGGGTCCTTAGCACGGGTATGAGCAGCGCATTTACAGATGGCCAAACCCGTGGCGTTGGACGGCTTGTAGTAATTCAAGGATTAGGTCTTTGTGCATAATGTCTTTCCCGAGGTTGTAACCATCCCCTATTTTTCCATTGCTGAGCAAACACATGCACCGTAGAGAAGGCATATTGACTATCCGTATAGATAGTGACATTCCTGTCCTCTGAAAGGAGACATGCCCTTGTCACAGCAATCAGTTCCGCTGCTTGAGCGGATAAGTTCCCGGGAGTGGTCTTGCCTCTATTATCTGAGTTGCAGTAGTAACTGCATACCCTACCTGCGTGGTGCCTGTTTCTGTTTTGCGTGCTGACCCATCTACAAACAGTGTCCAGTCCGCATGTAGTAAGGGTTGATCTTTAAGATCCGGTCTTGGTAGAACTTTAGAATGTATGAGATCTAAGCATACATGCGGAATACCGTCTTCAGCAACAGGTAGCAATGTCGCTGGATTTAAGGTAGTGCATCTCTCAATTATCATGTGTGGCTGCGATAACAGCGTAGTCATACAAGATAAATGTCTGCTAGGTGACAGAAATGTTAACTTGTCCTGCAGAAGGATGACTGCTAAAGAGTGCGGGACTTTTAACATAAGATCATGGAACAATACCAACGTGGCAGACGCTTGTACCGCCAAAGCGGCTGCAATTACTGCTTGCACACAGTGTGGTAATGCTCGTGCTACTGAGTCTAATTTGCTAGAGTAAAATGCCAATGGTCTTAACTTATCTCCATACATTTGCATTAAAACAGATGTCATAAATCCCTGCTTGCAATCTACAGTCTGTATAAAGGTCTTACTGTAATCTGGAAACCCCAATGTTGCTGACTCAGCTATCAGTTGCTTGATCCTAGTAAATGCCTGTACTGCCTTGTCTGTCCAGTGCAGCAAATCTTTTGCCGCCATCGGTATTGCAAAAATTAAGTCTGATAGCGGGTGCACTTCTTCGTAGTTGGGAATCCAACTCGACAGAAGTTCGTAATGCCTAAAAAGGACATCATTTCTTTTTGTAGTTGGCATGGGGGCTTGTAAAATAGCATTCTTTCTGCTGTCATCTAATCGCCTGCCCTTCCCAGAGATAGTATAACCCAGGTAACGTACTTCTAATTTACAAAATTGTAACTTAGACTTATTTACCTTATGTCCTTCGTGTGCCAGAAAGTGTAGTAGTCGAATAGTCTCGGACTTACAGAGTTCTTCCGTAGTCGACCAGGAGGATATCATCCACGTACAGCAGTAGGTGGCACCCTTGGGCTGGTTGGAACTGAGCCAAATTGGTGGACATCTCTTGTGAGAAGATGGTCGGACTTTCGCAGTATCCCTGCGGTAACCTGGTATAGGTATAACGCTTGCCCATAAACGTAAATGCAAACCAAAATCTACTATCTTCCTGCAAGGGAATACTGAAAAAGGCATTACTGATATCAATTACAGAAAAGTAGTTATCCGTTGGAAGGATATCGTTCAGCAGAATAGACGGATCCGGGACTATGGGGGCCCGAGGTACCACCGCGGCATTTATTGCCTGTAAGTCTTGTACCATCCTCCATGTCCCATCCGTTTTTTTTACTGGAAATAAGGGCGTATTACACGGTGAGTCTGTGCACAGAATTAATACTCCAGCTTTCAAAAGTGTTGTGATTACCAGTAAAATGCCCTCCTCTGCCTTTCTGCTCAAGGGATACTGCCGTTTATGAGGTCTAAATTCTGACTTGGGTGTAATCTTTACCTGTCCTGCCGTTCTAATCAGTCCGATATCGTGCTGACCCTGCGACCATAATGAGTTTGGAATCATCTGCAATTGAGATTCTTCCATGGGGGTAAGGAGACATAGTCATAATGTCCCAGGGGATTGTATCAGTTTGTCTTCCCTGAGGTGCACGGTCGGTCTGGCTTGTGTAACCCAGTTAAGTTTTTGAACCTGAATGCCCTTACCTGCCAAATGTTCTGGTGTCCATCCTACCCATTCAGTTATTTTCTTACCCACGAGGTACCATGACATTCCTTCACCCTCCGTGACTGAAATATGTGTGGTTAATTCATTCTTATACAGCAGCTGCATATCCCTTGTAAGGCTACATGTGACTGCAGAATTACCTAGTGTGTCCCAAAAAGGCTATGCAATACTAGTTTGGTGACTTTAAAACTAAGAAATTTCTTTTCGTATTCTAAATCAGGTCCGCACATCTTCTGTAATACATTGTGCAATGTAATGGATCTGACACCTTCGGATTTGTTATGCCGTATTTGCTTAATGCCAAATTTGTAAGAGCCGTCACTACACTCTGGGGCCTGTCTCTATCAAATCATTACTATACCAGTAATGTAGATCTCCCTGCCCCTCTAATAGCATTGCACTATTCAGTTCTATTCTCCTTGCCACCATCCCGTGGAGGTTGGGACTGCTGCTATACCGAACACTTGCATTAAATCTCTTCCTAGTAGATGTACTGGGCAGATTTCTGAAATTATTACTCGAACCGTATGGTTTGGTTCGTCTCTGGGTCGGTAAACCACAGAGGTTTGGACAATGGCTCTTTGTAAATACGACCATTTGCTGCTTTTACAAGCACATATTCATCCGAGGTAACATCGGATGATATGGCAGTACTTCTGACTAACGCTCGAGAAGCCCCTGAGTCACAAAGAAATTCTATGTCTCGCCCTCAACTTGCAATGTGATCACTGGTTGGGATTCCAATTGCATAGTTGATGCTAGTGCTGTTAGATTTACCATTTGATATTTCTCATTTTCTGCCATTTCCTGTCCCCACCCATCGCCTTTACTTGTACCTACTTCCCCATTCTCACTTTCTTCTTCTTCCTCATACCCTCCATCTACGTCTTTTTGACCATCATATAGTCATGCGGTACCACCGAAGCAACCATTGGTTTCTCCGGTCCTCTGCAATCTCTGGCGAAATGTCCTTTCTTACCGCACTTAAAACACTCCCCCTCTTTTGCCTACCCTCGAAATCCTCAGAATGACTTATGCCTCCCGTCCTCGTCCTCTTCCCCTGCCACTCTTCCGATTTGGAACCTTGAACTAACATTAAAGTTCCATCTTCACTAACTGTAAAAGTCTGGGCTTTTTTATCTTTTTTTTCCTTCAGGTATTTCTCAGCATGTCTAGCATAATCCATAAGGGGCTGTAGACGCGCTGTCCTGTGTGTAATCATATGCTTTTGTATAAAGTTACCAATGGCTGTCTTGCAGCCCTTTAGGAATGCATTTTTCAGTTGCTGTTCATAGGGCGAGTCATTTGCCTGATTTTCTGCCTTAATCAACCCACTATGAGCATCAAAACATTGTGTGAGACGATGTAGATAATTGTCTATGGTTTTGTCATCTGATTGAACGCATTGATTAATGCAAGTCCAATCTGCTTTGGGCTTCCAATGTTCTTCTATTTTATCTAGGAGAGTCTTTATTCTGGTTCTACACACTTCGAGTTAAACGGCAAGGCTCCCCTTCCTCTGGTAGCAGGGGTCCCAATTTCAAATAAGGTGCCAATCAGGTCCTAGGATTTGCCTTATTACTTGTTCAAATTCTACAGCGTTTAATCTATAACTCATTCTCATGCCCCTACGCCAGTAGAATTTACGCATATCTACTTTTGGATGGGGAATCCCTCTACCGCTGATATCATCACGGGTCCACGGTCGGTAGACCAATATGGTAGGACCCTCGCCTTCTGCCTGCTTGAGGATTTGCCACTTCTATCAGTGGGTATTCCTCTCCTTCCTGATCTACCTTCTCCTTAATTTTCCAGTCCCTTCTCTCCTAATACTTCCGCTCGTAAGTCAAGAGTGTTGGCAGGCTCTCTCTGTAATATAATACGTGGGGGACACTCACCGAAGCCTGGTATTGCGGTGGGTCCTGGTCGGGGGCACCTCAATAACCTGTGCAGGATCTGGATACTGGATGGGAGGGGCCGAGGATTCTGGTGACTACGACTGACTATGGAAGTTTCATTATCTTCCTTTTGAACAAAGTACACATCTTTTTCACTTGAATTACCACACCCTTTTTCAAATTTTGTTCCTTATGTTTTTTATTTGCTTCCTCCAGCCATTTCTGTGCCTGGGGAATCCCTACCTTCTTTTGCTTCCTTGTCTTATTTCCTGCCTGTTTGCAGTAATCTTACTAGATTTTGACATTCTGACTTATTTAAACATCCACTAAACCCATGATCTTTTTTCCATTTATCTAAATACTTTACATTCTTTGGGTGTAAATCAAACATACACTTTTCATCTTCAGTTTTGTCGCCTTTGGCAACTGGTTCCTGTTCCCATTTCTCTTACGAGAAACTATTCCTGTTCCTGAGATCTCTTGTATATGGAATCTATTCACATATACTCCTTATACTTTGAGAAAATTAAATTTCTCCCTTGACTAGTCCCTTAAAATTTAGACAAAAAATTCCAATCAGAAACAACAAAAATAGCTTTTCTTTTGCTTACCTTTGTGATTCCTCCGCCCTGTTTCGCTGCCACCTCACGGATTGAATCTGGAAAGAGTGACTGGCCTCTAATTTCAACCTGTTTCAGTTGGAGGTCTTTCATTCGAGGAGAGCCTGATCTCTCTCCACCTGCAGGTTTTCAGCCTCTCTTTGTTCGATTCGCCGTGCAGGCCGCCCCGTTAGCCAGTTATGTTGAAAGATTTTACTCTTCTAACATATTCTGGAAGAATCACACCAAGTTCTTGTAAGCAAGTAAAACAGCTTTATTTTACATGCATGGAGATCTGCTACATGATAGTAATATGCCAGCAGTCTCGCTACTTGTACTTTAAGTTCTCCTTATATAGACCCTCCTGCACGTACATACACGTAGCACAGAGGACTTTCATTAAAATTGATAGTTTGATTACTTGTTTTTACCAGCCAGTACCACAGTTATTCTTGCACCATTAACTTTATCAGCAGTTTAAGATTAACTCCTGCATTCCTCAGTGATCAACATTTTCCAGAACATTTCAGTTTGCACGCAGTGAACATTTTTCTGCTTAACCCTTTAAATACAGAATACAAAATATGTTGACTTCAGTATTTTTCCACACTATTCTACCCTAAAGTGTGCTATCTGGCTAGCATCTGCTGCAGGTATTAAAAAGTACCAGATCTAAAAGTAATCTTTTATCCTACTGACAATTCCGGCATAAACCAAAAAAGCATTAAAACTAACAAGAAAAAGACATTAAAACTAACAAGCTGACTTTGTAAGCTGTTACCTTTAGGACCCAGGAAAAACCCTTGTGGTGTAGCCCATCCCCCTCATCACCAACCAATCACAACTGTCCCTCACTCTGACTCCTCTCCTTCCCATTTTCTTTGTTCTGTCTGTACTACCAAGACTTCTCCCTCGGTCCGCCCACCAACCTTCCTCTATCCCTCTTCCCTCCACTATTCCCCCCCCAGCTTTTTTATATACCCACTCTACCAAGGTAATTCCCACTAACATAATACACTCATCTACCTCCCCTCTCACCATGGATAGAAACTCTTTCACCACCCTTCCCTTCTTATCATTACTCCTTATTATCTCTTATCTCTTAACAAGTTATGAAACTCTAGCCCTAGCAGGAGCCTACCTCCCCAAGGGTCATACCTCTCTACATTCTCACAACCCCTCCAATCTCATCCCTCCCTCCCACTACCCTGTTAGCACCCTGATTTCCAAAAGAACCCATCCTACCCTCCACCACCCTAAAGCACCTTCAACTAAGGACACTCTCAAATTACTAATCAAGCTCCAAAAAATATTTGACTACTTGAAAAAATCCATCACAAAGGATGGTGATATCCACCCCAACCCAGGCCCTAACTTTGACCTAGGCCCAAACACCTTGAAAGCAGCTAGAAGCTCAGTGGGCTCCCTCCTTATCCTTCACCTGAATCTAAGAAGTATCAATAATAAGGTACACAACTTACATGCCATGCTTGCAACCCACTCCCCTGACATCATGTGTCTATCAGAAACATGGCTCAAACCTAGCACTAAGGATGAAGAAATCATCCCACCTGGGTATAACATTCTCAGGGCTGACCGAATCACTAGAAAGGGTGGGGGAACAGCTGTTATGTTTAAGAACTCCTTGAACGTTACAATACACCCTCTCCAACCCCCAAAAATTCCTACCCTAGAACTCATTTCCCTAAAGCTATGCCTAAACAACCAAAAAAGTATTAATCTCTTAGTAATTTACTTACCACCAGGCAAAAATGTTGAAAACCTTGAACAAATACTCAGTTGGTTAGTTGCCACCTATCCCCAAGAAACTATAATACTAGGAGATGTTAATATTGACTGGTCCCTCTACTCCAAACACTCAAATCCTCTCCCCATCAACTTACATGGCTTCTCCCAAAACATTCTATCTCCCACTAGAATTGGAAATGCTCAACAAAAGGAGAGCATCATTGACTGGATTCTTACTAATAAGACTCCAAACAACTATACTGCAGGGACCCTTCCAAACGACCTTAGTGACCACCTTATTACCTTTATCATAAAACACAAATGTCCGACCTCAAACCATCCCCTAACCAGACTAGTTAGGAATAGTAAGAATTTTGTCCCAGACCATTTTCTTGCAGACCTCAAAACATGCAATTGGTCCATCCTTAAAACTCTCCTCTTAGATGAGAGTGTGTCATATTTTAATGACATCTTCCTCAAGATACTTGACTCTCACGCTCCAATGAGACTTACTAGAACTAAGGAACGACGCACTTTGGTTAACAAAAGATACCAAATCCAAAATTAAACTCCGTGATCAGGCCTGGAATAAATGGAGATCTACCAAAACCCACCTTGACCGCATCAAGTTTCTACAGCTTAGAAACTCAACCAAAGCAGCCGTTATGACTGACAAAAAACAATATTTCTGCCACCTCCAAGACAAACACCAGCATAATCCTAAAAAATTATGGGCTGGGTTTAATCACCTCCTTCATCCGGGTAAATCCACCACCCCCATCCCTGAAAAACTTTTGGGCAAAGATCCAGGACAAATAGCCAACACTTTTAATTCATTTTTTACTGAGACCATCCAGTCTCTCGCCAATCAGCTTACCACTTCTCCCTCGGCCACAAACTTAACTAAAGACCCAACTCAACCCTCCTTTAACCTACAACCCACATCTACCTCCTATATTCGAACCCTCTTGAAAAAACTCAAACCAACTACCTTAGCGGCTGACTTACTCCCAGCCAATTACTTACAATTAGCATCTGACGCCATAGCCTACCCTGTTTCAATCTTGATCAACCGGTCCATTTCTGAAGCTTCTATTCCTTCAATCTGGAAAATCTCCTATATCATCCCTCTGCATAAAGGTGGGTCCTCCACTGACACATCTAACTACAGACCAATAGCTATACTATCTCCTCTAGCCAAGATCTTGGAACGCTGCGTTCACAAACAACTCATTACCCATCTTTCTCATAATAACCTTCTCTCTAACACCCAGCATGGCTTTCGCCCCCATCATAGCACAACCTCTGCCCTTCTCTCCTTTGTTGACTCAGTCAACCAAAACCGCAATAATAAACTTATATCCTCTGCGCTATTTCTCGATCTATCAAAAGCTTTCGACATGGTCAATCACAAACAGTTGATTCACACACTGGAAAACTTTCAACTTAGCAAATCAACCATAAGTTGGTTTAATGATTACCTCTCTTGTAGAAAACAGGCAGTCCGGTGGCAAAACACTCTATCAGACCTACTCCCAACTAATATCGGTGTTCCCCAAGGATCTATTCTCGGTCCCCTTCTTTTTTCCCTTTTTATAAATGGTCTGCACTCGATCATTCCCAAAGCCACCTGCATTCAATACGCAGACGATTCCACCCTGATCTGCTCGGATGTTTCCCTCGCTAAACTCCAAATTGCAACCCAAAATTGCTTCTCCTTAGTTGAACAATGGTTCTCAGAAATAAAGCTTTTACTTAACCCAACCAAAACCAAATTACTTCTATTTTCCCCCACACCAATTACCTCCCAAAGAAAAGAACCACCTAGTACCAACAACCCAACCTTCCACGTGTCCTCCAACAATGGGACCATAATCAAACCTGTCTCCCACACTAAACTACTAGGGGTGACCATAGATAACAAGCTTAAATTTGATACACATGTCAGTCTGACCATCAAGTCAGTTAACAAGAAACTTGGGTCTATGTATAGAATAAAGAACTTCTTAACCCCGCACACAAAACTAACTATTGCCAGGACCCACCTCCTCTCCACACTCCTTTATGCATCCCCAGTATTCTCCTTCCTTAACAAGAGAGAACTCAACAAACTATCTACAACCTATAACCATATAGCCAGATTCATAACAGGAATGCCCTATCGCACTCATCACTGCCAAAATCTAAGGACACTGGAATGGCTAGAACTGCCCAACATTCTCAAACTCAACCAACTCACTGAGGTTTTTAAAACAATCAACCATCCAGAAAAAAACCCTCACTTAACAAAATATTCACCCCCTACTCCAACCTTATATCCCTTCGGTCATCCAAAAGCCTACTAGTTCAGACCATTAAACCTAACAACTCGGGAGGCGAAGCACTCTATGCTAATTCCATTGGCAAATCCTGGAATGCCCTCCCAAGCAACCTAAGGCATATGACCTCTCCTCACCAATTCAAAAAACACCTCAAAGATCTCCTAAAGTCCCAATGGTTATGCCCTTGCTCTAATCCAGACTAATAGCAAACGCCCCAGGCCCACCAAAGCCTCTACCCAACCCAAAACCTTAATGGGTTCACAATGTAGCCAGGTTAGATCATCATTTTAAGCCTGTACCTCTTTTAACTAACATGTTTAACCTGTTTGATTGCTTTATTCTTGAATGTAATAATAATCAATTAATCTTCTTATGTTTCTGTTAAACTACCTCCTTTGACTATATTTTTGAATGTAATAATAATTATTTACTCTTTAGATGTTTCTGTTTAAATACCTCTGTCTCTTTTGGAGCTTTTCTCCCCGGGCCTCTACTGAAAATGGACATGTATCCAGCTAGACTAGCCCGGTCAACAAATGCAAAATAAATAAATAATAAAATAAATAAGTTTATACTTCCTTCCATGTATATATTATTGTAGTTCCCTTTTAGCTCTGGTTTTCTTTTGCTTTTATTTCCACATATAGAGTTTATGTCCTCATTTTCAGTGATGTTTCAGTGGAAGGGACAGCATTTTCCCGACATTCTTTTTTACCTCACATCTTTGCTAGTTCATGATGCAGCCCAGTTGTTACTGTTTCTGCCTTACAGTTCCAAGATTTGTGGTTCAGTACTGGCCTCCATCTTTTCTAGTTCACAGCTTACATCTACTCATCACTCATTAGACCCATTATAGAGTACAACGCCCCTTTTGGTATGTACCTCACAAGACATCTACAACAACTGGAAAGGCCGCAGAAATACATCACAAAGAGGATTACTGGCCTGAAACAGATGCCCTACACAGACCATCTCAAAAAACTCCAGCTTTACTCCATCGCATATTGCCTACGCATAGGTGATCTATGCCTAACATACAAAGCTATGTCAAACCCAGAGCTGTTGGACATGCTCCACTTAAAGAAATCCCAATCCCTCCGAGCTACATGCTCTAGGGACCTAAACCTTGTCACCACAATAAACAGAACATGCCAGAGAGATAGATTCCTATCCCAGAGACTTCCCATACTCTTGAACAAACTATCCATCTATATCAAACAAAGCTCTGAATGTCCCCATTTATTAAGGGCCATGCCTCCTCCTCCTTATCCACTTTGCAACTAAGAATGCCATTAGCACTCTTCAAGAAAAATCTTGATGATTGGATGGGAAATAGGAAATTCACCCTGGGGATCACTTCTGTGGCTCTGCTCGACAGTGGCACAGGAAAATAATTTTATTGGGTGGCAAAAGCCAGGGTACCTTTTTGGCTGGGCATATATAGGCCCTAGGGCCGATAGCATAGTACCTACCTATGAACATTTTCTTCCTGAGTCACTGCTAGTTTTATCCATTCCCTTCTTTCCTAGGTTATGGTAGAACATGATCTGTGAAAGATATGGTTCAGCTAAGCAGTTAACAAACAAACAAAACCTATTCATTTGTATGCTGATATACTAGTTATATATATTTCCTTGAATCCTGGAACCTTCATCCATAAAGATGAAGACAGCTATGCAAGTATAGATCAGTATACTTTGAAACAACTTCAGTATCTGGTATAGCTAGCACCTTGATTCATGCAACAGTTATACAAAATAATTTGATCATTCATCCATTCTTTCATTCATTCATTCATACATACATTCAGTTAATTCATTCTTTCACTCAGTCAGCAATATGCGCTTTAAACATTTCAGGACTGTGGTAAATCTGAAGCCTTTCCCAGCAAGGAAAGCAGATAATCTATCCCTCGACTAATGTCATTCCTTTGCAGGTTGCATTCATGCACTTACTTAGATGTCATATGCACACCTATAAGCAACTTAGGTGTTTATGAATTCATCTATTGGACAAACACCAAACCTAAGCAATGAGGGCAGGCCCTCAACATCAAACAAAAAATCAAGTCCCAAAAAGATAGTAAATTGTTCAGAAGCCAAGAACACTGAAATAATTTCATCCATTGTATATCAAAAAGTATCATTTTTTTGCACAGAAAATTAGGAAATTAAACTCTTTTATCCTTCCATGAATCAGGACTCCATCAGAACTGACTTAAATCTATATAAAGTTTGCGATAACCAGATAACCAGTCTGTGGGTAAAAAGCTTTGACTTTTTGAATCATTTCAGTGTTCTTGGCTTTGAAATGATTTACTGTTTTTGTGGAACTTGGGCATGCCTTATTTTTGAATTCATCTAATGGCATGACATTTGAATGAAGAGGGAGGCTGGACCACATTGCATAAACTCCTTATTCTTATTGGTTCCATCTTCACAGACCATACCATGGGGAGTGGTGTATACTTTGGGCTCCACCCCTGTTTGTCATAGTCCTTCTGCACTGCTTTGATACTTTTCCTATCCTGTTAATGCCTCTTCATGGACGAAGACATTAGTCATGCAGTCTCACATGTTTGTTGACTTATTTATTAGAATTTATTTACATTTGGTAGAGCATTGATCAATTCTGACCAAGTTCGAGTCGCTATTTGTGGTCAATAAATTACAAAGAAGACAAGAGTACCATAAGCACATAATTTACATTAAAAAGTGCAATGGGATGTTTGCTATGCAGACAAAGTAAATAAAATGCATTAATATAGATTATGTACAAAGTTTTGTAAACATTTGAGAGGTTAGAATAAACTAAATTAGTGATGTGAAAAAGGAACAAAGGATATTGGTGGAGGAATTGGAGTAGAGAAGATGTACAATAGATTTAGGTAATGTGACCTGAAGTGTAAACATTACATTCTGCTAGACAGAGTAAACGTGATTTTATTAGAAAACAGAACTTTGACTAAGAAGACAAATCTTTAATTTCAGATGGGAGGAATTCCCCAGCTTGGGACCAAAAACTGATATGTGCTAAGAGGTTCTTAGTTTGGGCAGAAGGATTTTTGTCTTAGGAGCTGAGTGACTCAAATGTCTTAGTTTTTATGAGGCTGGGGGTGTGTGCTCATGTAGAGCTTAAATAGTTGTAAGCCTAAGAGCAGGTCTGTTCTTTAACTGGGGGACAGTTTGCCTTTTTCATTGTTAATTCAGTGGTGATAATTTCTGGGGGACTTTGTGATATATCTGCTTATTTTTTATTTAATGCTTGAATCATGGTGGATTTTTTGGTCAGTGTAGCTGGCTCTGTAATTATACAGACTTGCTCCATCTCCCACTGAACCATGCCTTGTTTGCATACATTTTATCTTTATGAAATGTTCTGCATTGCAAATGATTTCATTTATCTGCATGAGATACTTCTGCTTTAGAGCCCGTTCCCATCTTGCTGTGAGTCAGCTTGCATATGGTCGTCCAGTTCCTCTTCCTCGTTATCCTTTCTAGACTTGCAAGGGTTTAATAGTTTGAATGATACTTTCTTATAAGCTGTTTTGTGTTATTTTCATTTTGCACTGTACAAGCTAAGTATTACATGCCATATATTTTCCACTGCTTGTGTTCTGTGTGACAATGGCAAAGGAAAGTTTGTGTGTAAGAGGTTTATTGTTTGTCTATTGCTATGCATGCCCTTGCAGATCACACATTAGTATAACCAGTGCTTTTTCCTCTTAATGATGTTTTTGACTCTGGATAGACTAAAGTTGGATCATGTTTAGGCAAAACAGGATGTTGCAGCCTTGCTCATTCAGCCTGGAGCATCATGGGGTATAATTTTGAAATGCAGTATTGTTTACATATAGGGGAGTATGTTATTTTCATATTATTTTTCAGAGCAGCGCTGCAGACTTCTTCATATGTGGGTGCACCCTTGTAGGATGTAATAAAATGTTTTAGTTAGTTCTCACCAGCAGCACTCTGTCTGTATGAAAATCTGTAGCTGCTAATATAGATTTAGAAATAAAGGAAGCAATATCCTGTATATTCATGACAGGACAGCTGGCTGAGTTTAAACCCAGTGCATCCAGAGAACAGACCAGCAAAGATGCATAGTAGGCACTTGATTTTGATACCCAGGACTGACTGATGTTTAGAAATTCAACTAACCATCAGACTGCAACTCTTGTAAACAGTTTCACAAATTCCAGCAAATTCATACTGCTGGTTGGGACAAGAAGCAAAGAAAAAAATGTTCCCAACATTAAAAAAATAATTAAGCTTATTATTAAATATGACTGGAAGATTAATTGATTATTTGGTATGTGAACTTTTAATCTTATAGGATTTATAGCAGACTGTTAATGCCTGAAGTATGTATCATATAATTACTGCAGTCATGTAAAATTATCAAGTTAAAAAGTAAACGTATAGAAAGCTACTTATATGCTTGATCTTAATATTAATTGTTCAGTTAGACCCGATGTGTACACACTGCAATATTTGCTTCAAAGATTCTACAAAGAATTATTCTCTTCTATCTATATTATCATTTGTCCAGTACTTTAGCACAATGATAAGAACATTTGTCTTGTATTTGTCAGGGCTAGGGTTCAGTCCTGACCACTGGTCATTGTCTAAGTCCTCCCAGTTTTGCATGTGGTTACACTATGAAATTGTTTCCTGGTTGAGTGGTTAACTAAAGTATCAGCATTTGCCTTTGAATTTGTTACTCAGGTTATGGTTAAAAAAGGTCCAAGGAGAAGCAGCTCATGTCTCTGGTTAGCAAATAAATTAACATTAAATAGGTTGATCTGTCACTTTAAAACAATATTATTCATTATCATTGTCATGGCAGTTACCACAGAAGACCTGTCTGGCAGTTAATGCAGAAGATTAAAACTTTGAATTGTTATTAAGCTATATACTGTGCTAATAATACAGGGTTTGAGTCTTTCCACCTTCATTTGCCTTGTGTGTGACTCAAGCAAGTCATTTGACCAGCTATTAGTTTGTGGCAGTTTCGAATACGAGCTAGACTTCACAATGGTCTTCAGGACCCAATGCCTTATAAGAACTTGTGAACCTTAAGTAGTACACATAGTTAAACAGTCATATTTCTAAAAGCTAAGAAATGTTTTGAAATTCTCACTTAGTGTTTCTGAAAAAAAGTTTTTGTACAAAACAAAGAAGTAAGAATTTTGACTTTGGACTTTCCCTGGAGCAAAGCAGTAGAGCATCGCAGGTTGTAAAATGAGGAAAAAATGAGACAATACACAAGAGGAAAGTATGACTGCATATATATATATATATATATATATATATATATATATATATATATATATATATATATATCTATAGGGGAAGGCTGAATTTAGTTGATTCCATGTGCAGCCATTTGTTTCTTCCACAAAATTGGGTCAACAGTGCAGATGGTCAACAGGAATGTGAGACTGCACAATTCTAGGGGCCGGAAAATATGCCCTTTCCTCAACATAAGGGCAATCTTAGAGTTAGCATAGATTTTTATCACTGGATGTGGGGACAGGAGGGTTATCACCCATAAACATTTTTTAATGTTTATTTTTTAGCTTTAATTTTGCATGTGCCGAAGCTGCTGTTTAGAGCATGCGTAACAACATGTCAACATTTCCAAAGTCAGTGATTTGGCTGTTTCAATTAAATTCACTGCAGTATATAATGCCATTGATTTAAAAATGAAATATAAAAACAAAAAACAGAAAGTACTATGCCATTTCATTGCTCATCAGTAACAATGAATGCAAAAAACCTTGACACCTAATGATAAATTTACATTTGTGATTATAACCATTCTTATCCTACTTACACAATTAAAATGCAAGTGGATAGCTGCCCCCCCCCACCCCCCGACTTAAATATACTAACTCCATGATCACACAATGGTAAAAAAATGAAATCTGTTTATGCTATATTCAGCCTCCTCAGCTTCAGCTATATAATCATTTCATGTCATTCACAAACGGCAATTTCTTTCAGTATAACTTGGCCACTGCAAAAGGAACATGTAGATAAAATAACTGCACCTAAATATAGGTTCATATTCCACATGGAAACTTTGTTACAACTGTTTCAAAATGATAAACAAAAGCTTTTGAATGCTAAATGAACAATATTTAACCATTTCTATGCACCCAATAACTTAATCATCAGTGCTTTTGCATTTTAGTTGTTTCACACTTGAAATACTGTTTTACTGTTTCAGTTTACGTTCACAAACATTATGAGTGGACCTGACCTGTATGGACTGCTATTGTGCTTACATATTAGAAAAACACCACAAGAAGGAGGTGTTAGTTTATATGAAATAATGATAATAATTAAATCTGAAAAAAGGCAGGAAAAAACAATAACCAAATACATGTATCATGACCTTTCCCTAACATTTTTTACATGATTACAAATATCACTTGTGAGTGCAGGGATAGTTCATGTGTAAAACTTGATATGCATCACTTTTTCTAAATCTAAACATTTGTAATCTGTGATGTAGAAGACATTCAAGTGCGACATGCTCTTACAAAGTGTAGTGGTAACATAATGCTGCTTGATTTATTTCAACAAGGCTTTAAAATAGATTACAGATAAATTCATCCTGTCCTCCCCGAGAAAGGAAAAGGACGTGCCAGATACAAGGGCATTCACTAAGAATGCTTATTTTCATATCTAATGACATGCGTTAATCAGTATAACAGCAAATGAAACCCTGGGCACATTTAGGAAGGACACATCATTAGAAAATTTTAAGTGACAGCTTACAGCTGCCTTGCTCTGGCAAATAAATCAATTTGGAGAAAAAATCCTCATAGGCATGCATACAATGTCTTTTTGAGGAGACTGACTTTTCTGAGTGGCAAATGTTACTAATAGAAATTATCCTAGATAGAATACAAAAGTATATTTTGTGCATGCAAACCTTTTCTTCTTCTACAAAATAGAGCTGTTCAGTAAAAGAGTGACAGATATTTTCCTAACAAGACAAAATAAGTGTAAACTGTATTTATGGTGAGTAGAACTACACTTCTCGAAGATGACTGTAAAAATCTGTAGCTTGACAAACTACAGTACTGAGGGGCTAAAGATTGCTGAAGGTATGCAAAGAGAACACTTCGTAGGAATGATTTGGAAACCACAATATGCCATTATTTTTTTTATTGTTTTTGCCTAACTGTTGAAGTGAGTGTGTCACAAATTCATGTCTCACAGATTTTAGCAGAAAGAGCTAGAAAACCTTCACAATGAAATGCAAGTAAATACGGGAAAATGGGAGCAATGGTGATACAGTAGTATATTTGTAGGTCACAGAGGTTACGAAGAGCTGTACAGTTTGCTGAATGGAGCTGAGGGTAGTTTAAGAATAATTAAAGAAATGAATTCCTGAATAAATATACATTTTCTACTGTAAAATACGTCCTCTGAATTTTTTTTATTAAAGGCAGTTCATTTGTTACTCCTGCCTCTTTTTTTGCCATTTTAATTGCATTTTTTTCCTTTACTGTCTGCTTCACCACTTACAAAAGGCAGATTTAAAGATGGTACAAAATTGTGCTGTTGTTCCATTGTCTTCAGTAAGGGTTTTCTGTATTAGTTTCATATGTATGTTACATTTGTAACAAAGGTCTTATGGAATTACAAACTTTTTTTTGGTTATGAAAGTCTAGAGGTGTGAAATGTAACAAATGTAACCAGAGTGGCAATTAGCAGATAATTACTTGAAGTCTTTATGCTTTTTATCTTGGCAAAAGAAATGCTGAAAGTAGTCTGACCCTCTAATAGTTTAACAGTACAACACAACATTTTTCCAGCATTGTTTCAACTAGTAAAATATTAATATGTATCACTCAAAAGCAGTGCCATATGTATGCACAATGATTGGTCTTGGGAAAAAATAAATAAAAATCACCCATTTAAGAAATTGTATATAAATATGATTTACTTTCATGGCCATCTCATAATGTAATGTTTATTGGTTTCTGTGTATCTTATTAATAGAAAAGAGAGAAAGAGAGAGAGATTAAATACTTTTTCTGTTTCTCTTCTTTCACCTGAAAATTAAATATTCTTCCCCATTAGTCTTAAAGCCCTCCTTTTATTTAAGTTAGCAAGAAATACCATGATATGCTTATGATTCAATTAAATAATTGTCTTTTATGGCTGACCTGTTTGCCTATAGGATTATTTTCCTGCTGGTTGTCTTTCACAGAAGTCTTCACCTTGATGTTGGTACCCTTCCATTTTAGGTGCCCTGGGTTATTTGATTTTTTACGTGCTGTAAGCAACATTTTTATACAGTTTTGTTGACAGAACTGCTCAATGGAAATCCAGCATTAAGTGGTGTTGCTTTTTCTAATTTGATCAGTGGAAATTCATCTGCCAATTACTTTTATGAGTTTGCCAGGGAACAACCAATAATGTAATCTTGCAGAAAGCATATTATTCATATTGTGTTGTTTCTATTTTTCAGTTTTACTACTAATTCTCAAATTAGAAAGCAAAATCCATTAATCATGTCTGTAGTTTTTATTTACTGGATAAGTGCACCTCTTTTGTGATTTCCCAATGTCTTAAATAATTTGCATGCACTATGTAATTACTGCAACAGAAAGAGAGATTCTTAACAATTTCCCCAGTTTTGCAACTGTTTATTAATATTCACAAGAAACATTACTTGTAATTTTTCAAAGTTTTTTTTAATACTTCTGACTTCATCTTTGTAGACCTAAAGTTAAAATCTTCTATTAACAAGATTGCAATAAAGAGCCAAAACTAAAAATTTGAAGCAATTCCACATCAGTTGGAATGCTGAAGCCTGAAGCAGTGCATGATAAGTTTATAGCTGTGAAATACATAGTCATTGATGGTGTATTTCACTGCACTAATAAATGTGCCATGCTAAATGCAAGACTTGTGTTACTGCTGAAAGTTCATACCATTTATTGTTCCCAATATGTATGCAGAAAATCATTTTAATATTTAATATCCATTGCAATTTGTATAAATATTCCTCTGGTTACTGAACTAATGTGTTGCTTTTGCACATGTGCAGGCGAACACAACAATGAGGAACAGAGCATTTGAACATCATTTAGTGATTAGAAATTGCAAAATATTCATCTTAAATAATAAAAAGTATGTTGTTAATATTATAGTCATCTAAGAAATGTATGTATTTCCTCTCGTCAAAGCAGAATGCTAATCTCAAAACTGTTTGCAATAGAAGAAACCCCAGGTGAAATTAAACAGGACTATTGAATTATTTTCTCTGTCCTACTTCCCCTTTGATATAGCTAAACTCTATGATAATATATTTACATTTAATTAACTTTGCCAGTTAAACAGAATGAAGTCATACAATTATTTCAAATTTTCCAGTAAAAATGCAAACATGGATACATCACTTCTGAAAATAAGCTGGGTTTTTAACATCTCAGGCTTACTGCAGGCTAAAACACCTTGCTCAAGAAGGAAGGAGATATAATGTGGTCTGCAAGTTTAACCCTTGCCTAACCCTCCTACAATGTTAGTGTATTAAGTCTCTCGTAACTTAACTGAATTTGCATTTTGTGTCTTTAACCTTTATGCAAAATATATATCCTATTGATTTGTTTGTGTATAAACTGCAACTTGTTTTTTTTCAATACTTAAGTTATGTCATTGTCTGGACCTTAGAGCTTTTCTCCCCGGGCCTCCACTGAAAATGGACATGTATCCAGTTGGACTTTCCCGGTCAACAAATGTAAAATAAAATAAATAAAATAAAGTTTAAAGGGACAGTCCCACAGATTTTTTGTTTTGATTCTGGTCTTTGTTTACATTTTCAGTCTAGCTTTCTGAGCATGACCCAGCTTTGGCGGTGGGGGTTGGGGGAGGAGCACTTAGTTTCAAAGGTCTTAGCCAGATTCCATCACAAATTGCAGTTGTACTCACAAGAGCTTTCTTTGAGTTTAGTTTCACCTCTGCATTTTATCCTCAGAGAAAAGTAGCCTCTTCTGGAATATTGTGACCAGATTTGCTACTGCCTTACATGACAGCATATGAATAATGCAAAGCAGACAGACATTTATAATTTGCAGAAACAATTTTTTCTATGCACAAATATATGTATAAATAAGAAAATACTCAGCTAATTCACATCTGTTAGAAAATAAATGGACTCACTACAACATATTCAATAAAACATGAAATCAAAAGCCAAAAAGCTGGAAAATCTCACACCAAAGTACAAAAAAAAACTAATACAACACCAATACTATAACACATTAAATCCATTACTCAGGAAACATTGCAATGAAAATACATAATCATTCCCATTTCTTTCACAATATGGGCACATGGGGATACAGCAGCTGAAGTAAGTGATACGATTAAGTATGCCAATCTTATCAAAAATAAAAAAGCTACACATACTTGAGTTATCTAGCAGCTGTTTAGAATGCATCTGCCTAACTCTGCTTTTCGTTGTCATTGAAGTTTGGTAGCCATTGAAATGATCTTCTCAAAAACCTATGCAGTATGCATATAACAAAACAAGGCCATCACTCCAGCACAAAACTCAAAAGGACCATTCCCCTCTTTCACAATACCAACACAGCATTCTTCAAAAATAGTAACATATAGGGGCTGCACTAAACTCCAACTTTTCACTCTGACTGTGTTTTTTCAACAAAGCCAAAGCTTCTGAAGGGAATTCAAAACCTGCCTTACCACCTACAAAGGCATACCCCATCAATAATGGCTTTTGTACCACTTCTCATACACTGAAATTACAATCCCTTCAGGGTTAAACATTAATAGTAAGGGAATCCCTCATACATTTATTTATTTATTTAACAGTTGTTAACCGGGAAAGTCTGACTTGGAACAAAGCTAATTTTCAGTGGAAGCATAAGGAGAAATGCTCCAGATGCATGTTTTTCTAATGTGGGAGAAAACCAGAATACCCAGAAAAAATCCACATGAATGCAAGGAGGACATGCAGACTCTGCCCAGAAAGCACTCCAGCTGAGAATCAAAATAGAAAACCTCTTGCTGTGAGACAACACTACCACTGCACCACTTGCGCTGTCCAATACATAACAAACCTCTGTCTTCACTGTTTCATCAAGGATAATGGGGAGATTTTCACCTCTTTTCACTGCATCTCCAAGGTGGAAGAACATTTTTTCACCTCCACTCCCTCCTACTGTAGCATTCTTTAAGCAGTGAAAAGTTTTGTTTTAACTGAAACTTTAAGTGATAAGCAAACTAACAGTGCAGAATGGTGAAACCAAGCCTGCAGTAAATTATTTAAAACTGACGTACTGTGGCTTTCCTTACCATGTAGTATAACATTTTGTGGCAAGTTTGACATTATTATTATAGATTTTATTTAGGTAAATATAAAATGTTAGTCAATGTAGGTAATTTTGTCAGTGGATTGAGTATAATTTTGGTAACAAAATTTTTAAGTGGTCATTAGTGTAAGCATTGGTAGCAAAGGCTGACAGACAGCTTAGACAGCAACTTGCAGACGAGCATATTCTCACTAGGAATCCAAACACACACACACACACACACACACACACACACACACACACACACACACACACACACACACACTACTGCTAGCATTAAAAAAATCTGTGTTGGTTACATTTCTAGTAATCATTTTAAATCAAGTTGCTGGCTACTGAGACTTGTTTGCATATATCAACTGGACACAAGCTGATTTAAGTATATGTTTCTCTGCATTTATTTAAGATTTAAGTCAGTAAATGTTGTGTGTCTTTGAGTCAGTAAATATTGTGTCTCTGTCTCTCTGCAGTTAGCTCCCCACCTCCCCTCCATATTTCCTGTTTCCTGTTGTGGTGTTAATCTTGGGGGCTTTGGAATTACCCGTCCCTGCTGTAAATCTCTTTTTGCACACTCCTCCTGAACCCATCTCATTTGGTCACTCAACTGAGCACAGAGAGATCATATTTTGATTTTGGATACTCCTACCAGTCCCATCTCCTCTGTGGTGCACAGAGAGAGCACTTGGGAAGAACATTCCCCTATAGTATCTTAATCTGCTCTGTTTCCTCCATCTCAAAAAAAAAAAAATGCACTTCATCTGCCTTACTGTATTTGTGTTTCTTCCTACTTTATTACTTTATTTTGCCTCTTCTTAAAAGTACTCAATTGAATTTATTTTGCTGCCTTTATTACTGCTTGAGAGTAGCCTGATTAAATTGTAACTGTTATTCTAAGGCCCTTGGTTTAAGCATTTGGGCTTCAAACCAGTTGTTTTACATTAAAAAGGTTTGTGGTCTGCACTGTTGTGGCAGGACAGGTAGCGTACATCTTTCTAAGTTGGAAACTGCTGATTGAAGGCTCAGTGTCTGTTATTCTAAAAGGGTATTAGTTCTGGGTTAGGCACTTGGGCTTCAGGCCAGTTATTTTACATTAAGAAGGTTTGTGGTCTGCACTCTTGTGGGAGGAGAGGCTAGATTCTGCCCATCTGAGCTGGGAATTTCTGGTTAAAGGCTTATTGCGCATGCTTACTTGAACTGTTTCTTTCTGAAATCGGTACGCCTTGTTTTCTGTAGCATAGACTTGATTCAGGCCAGCTGGATCTAGCTTTGTTTGTATAACTTGTGCACTGATCCAGGCCGTCTTTCTTGGAGAAGGTTTCTCTGTACCCTAGTGGCAGGACTGTGCAGTTAGAACTTGTCTGATTGAAGACTGTTGGAACAGGGCTCAGTTTTAAGCTTTTTAACTGGTTAATTGGGTAAAGTGTTGTTTTGATTATATCTGTTCTATTTTCTGGAAAAAAAATATATATATATACTTGTTTCTCGCTTTTCTGAACTAGTATAGTCCAGTTTTCAGGTTATTGCTGAATCCAGGGCTGTGTTACAAGTTTCTGTGTTGCCATACCTTACTTGGATAGAAGGAAGTTTCTCTGTTCACCTGTGAGAGAGAGGAGCTTTGAGCAGGCTATCTGTCCCTGTAGGAGTGGTTTCAGCCCAGAAGTTAGTTTATTGGCCATTTTGGGCTAATTTTGATTGTATCTGCTCTATTTTCTGAAAAAGAAAAATACTTGTTTCCTGCCTTTCTGAACTAGTATAGTCCAGTTTTCAGGTTATTGCTGAATCCAGGACTGTGTTACAAGTTTCTGTGTTGCCCATACCTTACTTGGATAGAAGGAAGTTTCTCTGTTCACCTGTGAGAGAGGGGAGCTTTGAGCAACCTATCTGTCCCTGGAGGAGTGGTTACAGCCCAGAAGTTTGTAGTTTATTGGCCATTTTGGGCTAATTTCTATCTCTTTCACTTCCCTGCTGTAAACACCTCATTTGTGCAGTTTTTACGCTTGTATTCCACTCAGCAATTGCCTTCTAGGTGTTCTGCAGAGTCTACAGCAGCAGAGAGACAAAAGAGTGACTTTGGAGTGATTAAGTATCACTTTTCTGCTTTTCTTGCTGTCTTAACTAATTCCGCCTAAAACACCAGTTTTGTTTAGTGAATATGTGATTTAAAAAGTTTGTTATTGCTACATATTGTACTTACTTGCTGCCTGCACTTGAATTAAGTCATTTTTGTATTTAAATAATCTGTTTAACTGTTGTAGACTACGCACTAAAGTGTGAAAGCCTTTTCTGTGCATTTAAAGTGTTGTTTTGACTGTATCTACTCTATTTTCTGAAAAAAAAAATACTTATTACCCTCCTTTTTGAACTAGTATAGTCCAGTTTTCAGGTTATTGCTGAATCCAGGGCTGAGTTACAAGTTTCTGCATTGCCCATATCTTACTTGGATAGAAGGAAGTTTATGTGTTTACCTGTGAGAGAGGGGAGCTTTGAGCAGCCTATCTGTCACTGGAGGAGTGGTTTCAGCCCAGAAGTTAGTAGTTTATCAGCCATTTTGGGCTAATTTCTATCTCTTTCACTTCCCTGCTATAAAAACCGCATTTGTGCAGTTTTCTGCACCGGGCAGCACCATTTAGCTAGAGTTAAACTATTCGCGACTCCACAAAGTCTACTCTTCAATTTTTCCCCTTGGAACTAGACAAACCTTCAACTTTAGCACTCAAACCATTCATTTCACAGTCAAACACTTGCTTAAAACTCATAGCAAGAATTAATTAACCCTAGCACTAGTCCCCCCCCAATACTGTCCAGAAGGACAAGGCTCTCAATTCGTCCCCACCAGCCGATCAGAAAAACAACTTACTCTACCTATTCAGGCATGTCCAAAGGGCAGTTTCCGGTGTACTCTCCAGTCCAACTGGTGAATCTGGGCATTTTGAGGCAATGTTACAACTGCCTCATGTACACAGACAACCCTCTCGTCCTACCACAAAACACTAATATATGTGAGAGATGCAATTATACAGCCAAACATGAGGCAAAGCTCTTTCAACCCAAGACTGGAACTGACAGTCAAGAGGAGAAGGGTAATACTTGCAACACACCACCAGTCTCACATAGACCTAATAAACCAACACCGGCAAATAACACACATGAATACATGAAAACATACTCGGAGGCTCTAAATAAAAATCTGCAAAAGCAACAGAGACCTCCAAAGCAGACATCCAAGCAACGTCCACACCCCGTCACCAACCATGAAACCCATACTTCACATAATCAGTGTGCCAAGCAATCACAGCCCTTAATGCAAAATAACAAACCCAACACACTAGTAATAGGTGACTCTATAGTCAGGCATACTGATGTCCCACTAACTAAGCTGGACAAGGAGAAGGTTACAGTTAACTGCTTGTCAGGTGCCAGGATCTGCCACATAACACAAGCACTGAGGTCAATCCAGAATAAGTACAACTACAACTCTGTCATTGTCCATGTTGGTGTAAATGACCTGAGATGTACCTCCCTGGACTACATGAAAAGAGACCTGGAAGAACTCTCTGATCATGTAGCCCAGGCCAGTATGACCCTGACCCTGAGTAGCATCCTGCCCTCACCAAGAATGATGCCACAGTATAAAGAAAAAAATGATCAATTTCAACAATTGGCTAAGTTTCTGGTGTCATTCAAAGGGGATCCAGTATCTGTCCGCCTGGGATGACATGCTCGACAAGCCACATTGCTTCGCAAGAGATGGCTTGCACCTGTCACCCTTAGGCTTTCGAATACTGGCCAAGGCTCTTGCCTCCCCCATAGTGCCTTTTTTAGGTAAGGCTCAAAAGACAAGCCCACCACCAAAAATAGCACAAGTAACCAAAAACTGAGGGTAATGCTACTAAACGCCAGAAGTTTAAACCTCAAAATGCACACACTCGAGGCACTCCTCAGCATGGAGAACATCGGCATCTGTGTAGTAACAGAAACCTGGTTTAAGGCTCCTGAGAGCACCCCAGCACTGCTAGGCTATAACCCATACCATACCTTTTGGCCACAGAACCAGGACCGAAACACAAAAGGTGGGGGTGTATCCATATTCATCAAGGATACCCACAACTCCAGGTTAGTGGCGCAGCACAATGCATCAGAAATCATCCATGTGCAACTAACAATGGGCAAAACTGCAATCCAAATTGTAGCTTGCTATAGATCACCCACCATGGCCCAGGACCCCCATTCCACATTTCTGGAGACACTGGGAAATGTGAAGGTCCTACCAAACACCTTAATACTGGGTAATTTCAATTACTCAAACATAAACTGGGAGAACTACTCAAGTACTAACTCCCTTGCCCAACGCTTCCTAGAATTTATAAACTCAAACACCCTGGATCAACTGGTCAAAACCCCCACCAGAGGGAACAACATATTGGACCTGGTCATCATCAACATGGGCGACCAGTGTTCCACACCGGAGGTCAACCCCTTGCTGGTTAGATTAGACCATAGACTAATCACTCTGGAAATCCACATTCCGCCCCCACCCCAATCAAGGAAACCACCATGAAAAACTTTTCAAAAGCAAACTTCACGTTACTGAAGACCGAGGTATAAAGATTCACAGCCCCCATGCTAAAGGACAATGCTGTCCAAGCTGCTGAAACCTTTACAAAGGCACTTTATGAGCATCTGCAGGACTGCATGGATCATGCTATCCCAAGTAAAACCAAGACTCACTCCTCCAAGATAAGGAAACCAGTCTGGTGGACCCCTGCCATAAACAAGCTATACAACAGAAAGAGGAAACTAGTACAGAAAAGTGTAAATTCCCAAGAAGGAAAGACATCCCTGATCAGTAACCGCAAGAAACTACGATCCCTCATTAAATCATCCAAGGCTAGTTTCGAAAGAAATCTTGCCAATGACTCCAAAGATAACCACAAAGCGTTCTTTAGCTATGTTAAGAGCCTAAGTGGAAACTCTCAGGTCTGAGTTAGTGCAGAATGGCACAAAATACACTGAACCGACTGATATTGCAAACATTCTGGCAGACAGGTTTAGTGCAAACTTCACCCTCCTCTCACCCCCTAATGGGCCCATAAGCATACCAGAAGAATGTAGGGCCCCATCAATCACTGATGCACAGGTTAAAACAGCCCTATCCAAAGCCAAAAACACAGCTTCAATGGGACCGGATGGGGTCCCAGGCTGAGTCTTACAAGAGCTCCAAAATGAACTAACCCCTCACCTAAACACAATGTTCAAACTCAGCCTCTCTACAGGCTACGTACCCACAGAGTGGCACACAGCAACAGTTATCACACTCCACAAAGGTGGAGCCACAACGGACCCCAGGAACTATCGCCCTATAAGCCTGACTAGCCTGGTCTGCAAGGCTATGGAACGCATCATCATGGAACTCATTAACAGAGACATTGGGAACCTCCAAACCTTGGACCTTACCCAATTTGGTTTTGTTAAGGGCAGATCATGCCTCCTAAATCTGGTGGACTTCTTTGAGATGGGTACCAAGGCATTAGACGAGGGAAAGGAGGTCCACACAGCCTACCTAGACCTTGCAAAGTTTCCCCATTCTAGTATTATAGACAAGCTCACCAGCTTGAACATAAACCCCTACCTCACGAGATGGGTTGCCAACTGGCTCATGGATAGAACCCACATGGTGAGAGTTGCAGGCTCTACATCCGACTCTAAACCGGTTACAAGTGGCACCCCCCAGGGCTCAGTCCTAGGACCACTCCTGTTTGCTATATACTTCTCAGAGGTACAGGCAAGCATAGGAGGACTATGGCTGAACAAGTTTGCAGATGACTGCAAACTAGGGGCCATAACTGATTCTCCGGCTGATGCAGACACCCTTCAGATGGGCATACTGAGATGGATATTTGGTGTCAAAATCATGACCTCAAGCTAAATGCCAAAAAGTTCATAGTCATCCCCTTTGGAAAAAACAAAATTCTCATGAACTACCACATAGGTGGTAGTCCCCTAAATACAGAAAATGTAATAAGGTATTTGGGGACCCAAGTAGATATTAATTTCTCCTTTGATGATCATATTGCCAAGGTGGTAAGAAAATCCTTCTAAGTGGCCCACCTAATCACAAAAGGATTTGCATCTAGAACAAAAGAGGTTATTGTGCCTCTCTACTCACCACTCATTAGATCTATCATAGAATACAACACCCCATTTGGGGTGTACCTTACAAGATACCTGCAACAGCTGGAAAGGCCACAAAAGTACCTCACCAAGAGGATTACTGGTCTCAAACAGATGCCCTATGCAGCCCGACTCAAGAAATTCCAGCTGTACTCAGTTGCATACCGCTTACTCAGAGGTGATCTCTGCTTGACATACAAGGCCATGTCCAACCCAGAATTGATGGACATGCTCCACATAAAAAAATAACAAATCCCAGAGAGCCACATGCTCTAGAGATATAAACCTCACCACAATGATAAATAGGACATGCTGGAGGGATAAATTCCTATCCCAAACACTCCCCATGCTTTGGAACAGGATTTCGATATACATCAGGCAGAGCCCCTCACTAACACACTTCAAGAGAAACCTGGACGGGTGGATGGGAAACAGAAAATTTAACCTGGGGCTCTGCTGGGCAGTGGCTCAGGGAACCGATGGCTCTGCTGGACAGAGGCACAGGGAACTAATCTAAGG